>NC_046662.1:119154363-119163327 GCF_010883055.1 Belonocnema kinseyi
CCCTCGAAAATTGATAGTACTTGTTTTTGAATCTATAACAGTCTGACCATAAAAAATTCGGAAATCAAAAATGTCACGATTTGCCCCGGTCTCCCCTACTTAGATTAACTGGAATAAATAGTCACCTAGTGTATACTTTAGGACAAATTGAAGTTAATTTTTTCGGGTATTTAACCTATTTAATGTAATTCCTAACGAAGTACCCGTAGATTAGGATGGAATTCTAGGTTCAGAATTCTTTTCAAATAATGGCGTTAAAATTAATTATGTAACTAGAAAACTTAATGTTAAAGGTCAAATTTATCCCTTTATAACCGATGAAACTATAATTATACCAGCTATATCGATTACAAATCTCTCTGCAAAGATTAAAAATCCAGAAAAAAGAGAAGGCAATGTACCAAGGTTATTAATTGAAAATGGCATATTTTTAAGCGATGCTTTAGTAACCAACAATGATGGTAAAGCATACATGAAAATAGCCAATGTATCAATGCATTCTGAAGAAATCACGGTACCACTTGTCACATAGTGATAATTTTGGTGAAAAATCTCCTGTACAATTTTTTGACGAATTTATGCTCACAGACTAAAATGTTGATTAACTTTTTCCTATACGTAATGTCAATGGTGAACACAGGTTCAAACATCTTAAAAGTTTACTTGGATCAGAACATTCATCAATGAATTAATGGATAATGGTATAATTAAACCATCGCAATAACCAAACAATACACCTGTATGGATCGTTCCAAAAAAGGTTGTCTCGCAGGGAAATGAGCGATGGAGAATGGTGTTAGATTTTAGGATGTTAGATGAAAAAACTATTGACGATTCTTACCCTTTGCTAAACATAAGTGAACTTCTAGACCAATTAGGAGGAGCCCAGTATTTTTCTGTATTTGACCTTGCCTCAAGATCCCGCCGAATTAAAATGAGTCCCCAAGATGCCCATAAAACAGCCTTTTCTACGCTTTAAGGGTACTATGAATTTGATCGCATGCCTTTTGGGGTAAAAATGCTCCGGCCACTTTCCAAAGGCTTATTGATCTTGTTTTAACCGGTTTACAAGGCACAGAATTGTTTGTATATTTAGACGATCTTGTGCTTTACGCCGATAGTCTTGATCAATATGAGGGAAATTCACAGAATTAATTAATCAACTTTGTAATGCCAATTTAAACTTACAACCCAATAATTGGGAGTTTCTAAGACCTGAAGTTGCATATTTAGGACAAATAATTGATAAACATGCAGTTCGCCCTTACCCTAAAATGATACTATTGCAGGTTCATTGCAAATTTTTCTAATATCACCAGTTCTTTGAACCAACAAATTAAAAGCAAAATTATGTGCGATAACCGTTCTTATACGTCCTGATCTTTCAAAATCCTTTGTTCTTACAAGTGATGCAGCTGGTTATGCTATTGCGGCAATGTTATCCCTAAGTTTGATAGGAAAAGATAAGCCAATATCTTTTAGATCACGAGCCCTCAGTGGCACCTAACGGAAATACGACACCTATGAGAAGCAGGCATTGGTAATTGTTTATGGAGTAACCCAATTTTGTCCCTATTTTTTGGGCATAAATTTAGCCTGGTAACTGACCATAAACCATTGGTTTGGTTAAAAAATTCAAAAGACCCTTGTTCTAGAGTAACCCGATGGAGACTGAAGCTATCGGATGCCATGAAGTATGAGATATCTCACAAGGGTTCAGACGGCGAATTGCAGACATGGAGTGCAGTAGTCACTCGTGGACAATTAAAGGCAAAAAATGAAATAGAAAAGATAAGTGCAAAATACCAAAATGGAAATGATCCGAATGAAAAAGCTGAAATTATACCCAGTTCTATTCTTTATGAAGGTACCATAGTTAAAACTACATTTCTAGAGAAACGAAAAAGAGGAAGACCCAAAAGAATTATACCGCAAGTAGATTTATTTCCCCCTACTGGAAAAAAAGGGGGAGACCAAAGAAGGAAATTCAAAAGGTCAATTTTCCTTCAAAAACAAAAGGCGAAGGCCTAGGAGGTACCTTGAACAAGTCCCATCAATAATAAAGAAGAATATGAAGAGTAAAGAAAGAGAAAATGATTTCGAAATTATTAATAGTTCGGATTCCAACCCTGAATTAAAAATGAATGAAAATGGAAAGAGGAAAATTTCTAATAAATTAAGAAAACAAAGAAATCAAGATATATATTTTGAAGAAAGTGCAGCAGATTTTAATTTTTCTAGTGAAGAGGATGAAGAAGATGAAGATGTTGAAGAAGAAGATGATAAGGAACAGGATATTTACGAAAATTTCCAATCAACTAAAGGTTTTGAAGATCCTTTCGACGATTCTAAGGAGGTAACACAAATATAAATATCAATAACAAGAAACGCTTTAGACATATGTAAGGATGAAACCAGCCGTCCTTCACCTGAGCCTCCCCCTAAAGGAACTACTTCAGCCGGGCAGAACATTTTACGACGAAACGTAATTGAATTCCGTAACCAGTTACTCATAAGAAAAGACAGTTACACTTATTTTTCAGCAACTGATGGAAGTCCACTTGACAACGGTTCCAGAATGCTTCAAAACCGAGGAGAAATGCCAAATTTTCAAATTTACAAGTAAGATTATCGAAAGAAGTCAAGAAAGGTCAAAAATATCATATTCCCCTTCCAATTAAAGATAAAGGTAAAGATAATCTATCTAAAAATTAAAAAAATATTAGGTCAGCGATTTACTCATTGCAAATAAGGATAAAAAAATTAAATTGAGATCAATTAGCTTAGCAAAAACCGCAGAAATTAATCAAGTATCTTGAAAGAAATATTAGTCATATTGTATTCAGCATTTAAAGATTTAAATACAAAAGTTATAGTGTGCACAGGAATAGTTTAGTATCCAACTAAGGAATAAAAAATAGCAGTTTTAGAAGAAGCCCACTTTTCGGCAGTAGGTGGACATAAGGGTATTACAAAGACCTATAACAGAGTACTTCAAAAATATTATTGGGCAAATATAAAGATTGATATACACAGGTTTATTCAACTATGCTTTCCATGTCAATTATAGAAGTTAGTCAGAATTAAAACTAAGAATCCCATGATAATTACAAATACACCTAGTACAGGATTTGAAAAGATTGCCATGGACGTTGTGGATCCACGGTCAATTACTACGTAAGGAAATGAATAAATTATGACTATTCAAGATAATTTTACTAAATTTTGTATAGCGGTATCCATGCCTAATCAAGTTGCTAGCACTGTAGCTGATGCTTTCATAAAAAGAGTCATCTGCATATATGATGCACCAAGATGTGTATTAACTGGCCAGGGAAGTAATTTTTTAGGTAATTTACTCAAAAGATTAGCAAGAAGTTTCAAAATCAAGCAATATAGAACAAACGCTTACCACCCTTAATCTAACGGCTCATTGGAAAGATCGCATCACGTATTAGGCGAATATCTGAAACAGTTTGTTCAGGAACATGCTGAATGGCACTCCTTACGAGTTAGTATTTGGGAACTTAGCAAGATAACCTTCTAGCGGTCCTCCATCCGAACTTAAAAAATTATCAACCTATAATGGCCATATGATCAATTTAGTAACACGTCTTCATGAGGTGAGGGCTTAAGCTCGAAAAAATCTAATTTTAGCTGAGGAAAAATCCAAAACATATCACGATAAAAAATCAAATCCTCAAAACTTTGGAGTGGGCGACCATGCATTTCTACTAAAAGGAGGAAAAATGAAAAAACAGGCAGATTAATATACAGGCCCTTATAAGGCAATAGAAATCCTTGGAAAAGGAAACTTAAAAATTAATATGAAGATTTCTCCAAAAGTAGTACACATAAATGGTGTTACATGATCGCACATTAAACCAATTACAAAAACACAGAAAGAGAATCGACCATCTTTGTGATCTGATAGTCGCGCGAAATGACATACCATATTGAGTTTATGGTCATACCTTTTTGCTAACAATTCATTTAGTCCGGATGATCGCTGTGTAATTCGTTGGAAGCAGAACCTCACACAGAAAACAACTATCAGGGACATTATCCTAACAATTAAAATCTGAGAATCATCAGTCTATGAAAAATTCACTTTAAGTTTATATCAATCTGGACACTCAATGTTGGCTGAACTATTGGAATTACTCGATAAAATATAAATTGCACTCAACTAAAACAAAGAGAGGGAAAATCTAATCTGCGACTTTGTTTCTCTTTATAAATTTACAATTTATTTCATACCCTTATCTTTAAATAAGGGTAGGTTGATAACGGCGTACACTCATTTTCCAGAAATGAAACGTGAAGAAGGAAAATAGATACCTATATTGTTACTATTGCTATACAATGCAACAGCGGAAGCCATAGTAGGATACGATTGCGGACCGAACGAACTGAATATAACAACTGTATCTTTACTAGAGGTAGGAGGATGTGATATACCTGCACCTAAATTAAACATTGCGCCTGTAAACATAAAATTATTATAAATAACCGATTAGAGCATTACAAAAGTAATACAATGTAAAGTAAAAGTAAGACGGGAAGTAAAATATTGTGGAATGCATTCTCATGTGTGAACAGTCGCTAATGGATACAAAGAATACATACACGAAGTCTCACATAAACAGTGTGACTTAATGCATAAAACAGGAGTATTAACAGTAGGAGAAGCCAAGCAAATTTTCGGGTTAAGTTCAAACAATTTATTTTCTCACACCTTAACAATAGCAGGTACCACTACTAATTGGGGGAAATGTTGGGGCACTACATTCTCCGACCATTTTGGTACCTGGGATTACGTTATCGTCGACGCAACTTATAAGATTTCATTATGGGATTACTACGCTTAAGTTCTATTATTAGTACTATTGCTTAAGTTCGGATATAGTATGTGAAGTCTCAGACACAAGTTGCATAGAAGTGGTAGCAGGCCAAACGTTTTGGGACCCATTACCATCAGACATGTGTAATTTAAAAAAATACGAATTATTATACTCCGGTTTAGCAAATAAAACTTATGATAATACTACAAAAAATGAAATATTATATTCCTTGATAACAGGTGATGTAACATTTGTATTGGCGTTTGAGTCATTACTGCCTATTTGCACTATCTTGCTCATGAGAACCGAGCATCCAAAACTCTTAATCTATGAAAACAATTAAGGTTTGTCTTTTTTTGAAAATCAAAAAATCAGAAAATCTAAATCAAAAAATCGCTAAACTAATGGCCAGAGTTATATGGTAGTAGTAGCTGGAGAATTAGTTCATATTGTCCAATGTGTTCAAGCTGAAGTTATTTATTGAGAAACTAAAGAATGCTACATGCAACTTCCAAAATTCAAGGGAAATCAAACTTTTTTTTAACTCTACGAAAACATATTATTTCAAATACAGGCACTCAAATTAGTTGTAATACATTTGTTCCATCAATGTATTTTTTTGGTGAAAAATGGTTTAAAACGTTACCCAATCCTATTGAAGGTCTAACCCCTAATGTCATGATGCCTAAAACACAGCCCACATGAAAATATACCAATCTAGATAAGTTGAGAGATCATATTATGTTTCATGCAGAAAAAGCTATGGTCTTGAATACCTTTGGATAAAATCGCGCAATCAGCATGGGAAACATTTTGGACAATATTCACCAATTTTGACACAGCAAGCGCAGGCTTCATCGAAATTATGATAATAATTAGAAGCGTTAAACTCATAAAAGATCAATTAATTCATGATTACGTATTGCATTCTGTTTTCCAATGGTCAATTGACTTATTAGGTGCACTTTGGTTCAGTGACTAATTCGTTATTACACCTAGGTAAAGGCCGAGACCAGTTTCCAAGAGGCAGAAGTCAAATTGAAGCCCCACCTGCAGATAGCGTTGATGAAAAAGAAATAGAACGCATCTGCATCCTTCTTCGCAACTTACAGAACTGACAGAATTATATAAACAACAAAGTAACTACCCTCTTCGACTTTAATTTAAAAAAATTAGAGATGCGAAAAAACAATTTATTATTATTCAGTTACGGCTTTAGCTGTATTTAATGATCTCGAGAATTTTTGTAAAAATCGAACCTTAACTGCACCTCAGTATTCCACACTAAATACACGCGAAAGTTTGGGCATATAAGCTACTGTCGTAGAATGATAAATTATGAAAATAGAAAAGCAGAACTAGGGAAAACGCCCTAAGAATCTAAAGTAAAAGCAGTATTAAAGACCCTATACGCATTACAACGTATCAGATATCCAGTCAATATTTCCAAACTAAGAAATTCATTTGAAACCCTCCATATCTGCCATTAAGAAATAATTATTCAAAAAAAAAAAAAAAACGAAAAACAACAACGATATCACTCTCACGTAAAAAAGAAACACTAATTGAGGAAGATAGTAACGGAAAATCCTGACCACTATATTCTAATAAACCGTCTACTTCTGATTTAAATTATACGAGAAATACATCATATTTGAAAAAATACAAAAAAGGTATGAAATGTGGTTTCCGTCCACAGAACGCTTAGTTTAAATTTTAATATAACCATGCTTCATTCGTATTCAATAATCTATCAATTTCTAAGAGAAACTTATTCCAGGAAATAAGGTCCTCTTCCTGTCTTACTAACAACGGCATGTGTTATTAGAAAACTCTCATTCCATTAGTGTGCATGATCGAATTATAAAAATTAGTACAAATATATAAATTAATTTTTCTTATTTCAGGTCACGGATCGAGAAGCACAATAATTCTACAAAATTATCTAACCATCCTCATTATCCTTTTAGAATTAAAATTGTTACCATGCTCATCTTATTCCTACCAGCATCTTCCTGCTATACAAGCACCTGGTCTTTATTTTTAGAAATTGATAGACATTAGATTTCCTCTAAGTGATTGGAATTTTATTGTTATTGCAAATTTCAATGATTTTCTTAGTCATGGCCCAATTATTACTGGACAATATGATAAATTGATACCTTATTGTTTTAGCGGCCCGGAATCAAGAAATTGCAATAATTAAAGATTACATAAAGAGTTAATAAGCAGTTAGTAAGCCAGGACATAATAAATTATTTTCAAGAAATACCACTTTCATATTTACGTGGAAATGATAATCGTACTCATATTTTTAAAATTGAGGCACTTGAAATACCTAGAGAATTAGCTATTCTAGATTCCAGCTTTAATAATAAATGAAAGGAAATTAATTATGCAGAAAATGCCACTGAATATAGTGAATGGGATTCTGAAACTTTAGGAAAACTATTACCAATAGCAGATTATTATCTGGAAAATCTACAAAAATGATCGAATGTCACATCACTTTCTACAATGGGAAAATGACATCCGAGAATCCTTACATAAAAAATCAATTTCTTCTAGTTACTTCAGATATTAATGAAAAATCTCCTCTTGCATACCTCCCAACAAAAAATTTATTGATGCAGTTTTTGGTACTTTCGCAAATCACAATATTTCAAATAAATGATACAATTATCATTCACGCGACGATTCCTCTTCCACAATTAAAAAAATTTTAATTTGATAAATTACATCCCTCGTACAAATTCTTAACCTTTCATAATGATTCAAAATTCATAACTGCATTCATCAAGCCTAAGACCAATTATTTTGCAATTTTAAACGACGATTCTACATCTTTCCTTATTAATAACCGACTTCAACAAACTTGCAAAGGAATCCCTTATTCCAATATAAACCCCCTCCTTCCACATTAGAATCGAAAGCAGGATGGATCTATTTTTCTCATTACACAGAGAATATTAAACAAGAATTATACACCGATTCTACCAAAAACATTTTATCTTAGAATATACTAACTAATCAGAAAATATTCCAATCTTAATCGAAATTACAACCCCTACAAATTCCTCTTATAATAAAATTATATTATATCTGCTTATTCTTATAATTGTCATTTCAACTATAGCAGTAGTAACGCCTTTAACCCTAATTTGCAAAGAATTTTTTATATATCAACAAACGCGCCGGACATCCGTTTCATTTTTTAATTTTCCTCTTCCTGGCCCAAGTGACTCTCTAAATGCAGTACCTACCGAAATTGCGGCCTAAGAACGCTAATATATAAATAGATAAATTTAAATATCCCATTGAGTAATTAATTCCTAAAATTTGATCTTATATAATTTCTTGACAAATTTCTTACTTGAAGCAACCATTAAAATTCGAAAAAAATAAGGTGAGGTGTAATAAAATTTTAAAAAACAAGCAATTTAAAATAAAATTCAATTTATTAAATAGAATATTATAATATCTATTACAACCACTCAGACAAACAATTACATGAATTATTAAATGTTATATACAAACGTATGTATCTTAAAACTGTAGAATTTTCAACAACTAAAAAATAAATTCTCTAATCACCTTTTATTTGGTTTACTTAATAAAATTGGTCAGCACGTCCCCGAAGTAGTTCTCCTCCGAAGGTTCATACTGAAAAAGAATGTGTGTGTATATATATATATATATTTTATTTATTCATTTATTCACAGCTAACCTAAATGATAGGATTGTTCAGGCAATTGAACCTGTGTGGCAAGAAATGTATGAACAACGAGGCTCAAAGAAAGGCGTAGCCGGATGTGGGGAGAACATACTCATCGATAGATGTGTCTGCAAAGATGCAGCGTTCTACAAGCGTGACCTATCGATGGCCTGGGTTGATTATCGGAAAGCTTTCAATTCGACCTCTCATAGACTTATCATCTGTCTTTTGGAGATGCCGCTTTGGAAAACCAGATTTACTATCTCATTTGAAAAAAATCGTGTGACAACTGACAAGGTCACATTTCAGAGAGGTGTCTTTCATGGCGACACCATGAGCCCATTCGTCTTTTGCCTTACATTATTGCCACTATCTCTTGCACTTCGCCATTCCGACGGGTACTTG
>NC_046662.1:119163427-119168263 GCF_010883055.1 Belonocnema kinseyi
GAATTTGGGTTAGACAAATGCGCCAAGGTTTATTTGAAGCCAGGAAAACTTAATGGCATCCCTGAAGATCCTGAGCTCGTTGATAGAAGCGCTATACGACACTTTTGCGCTGTAGAATCTTATACATACTTGGGCGTGCCACAGGGCCGCATTCAGGATGTGACATCTATCAAGGATACTCTCCGAAGCAGATACAAACGTCTCATCCGACAGATTTGGTCTTCCGAACTGTCAGCGAGGAACAAAGTATCTGCAACGAACATGCTTGCCGTCACGGTAGTATCCTATTCATTCGGAGTAGTTCCATGGACGAAGAACGAGCTCAGATCTCTTGATATCAAGACAAGAAAGGTTATGCACATGAACAAAAGCATACATCTTAAGTCTTCCGTTCCGCGACTGTACATCTCACGCCGTCAAGGGGGTCGCGGAATATTGAGTGTTGAATGTCTTCACAACAGGATTATTCTGGGTACAGAACATAGAGTTGCAAATGGAAGAGACCCTCTTCTTAAAATGGTCAGGAATCACGAGAAAGTGGGCAAAGGAGCATTTCTGTACAAAGCAGCGGAGGAGGCTGCTGAAACACTCGGACTTGACTTCAGTATTAGGGGTGAGCAAAATGCATCAAATCTAATCTATCTGGAGTACACACTCCTGAAAGCTCGGATTAAGAAAGCACAAGACAAAAACTTTCGTGAACAGCTCCTCGATAAGAGGATGCACGGTATCTTCCAGAGAAATGTGAAGAATCAGTCAATGTCTTGTGAGCTAACGTTTGCTTTCCTTAAATCGCCCGGATTGAAGTCTGGTACAGAGGGTTTCATTTTTGCATGCCAAGACGGTGTCATTTCCACCTTAACATACCGTCGCCACATTTTGAGCCAAGACATTCCCGATGATAGCTGCAGGGCGTGCCATGCACACCCGGAGCATTTAGCTCACATACTATCTAGTTGTCCAACACACTCGCTCCGATCCCTTGATATTGGGACAAGAAAGGTTATGCATATGAACAAAGCATGCATCTTAAGTCTTCCGTTCCGCGACTATACATCTCACGCCGTCAAGGTGGTCGCGGAATATTGAGTATTGAATGACTTCACAACAGGATTATTCCAGAAACAGCACATAGAGTCGCAAATGGAAGAGATCCTCTTAAAATGGTCAGGAATCACGAAGAAGTGGGCAAAGGAGCGTTTCTGTACAAATCAATGTATAAGTCAATGTCTTGTGAGCTAACGTTTGCTTTCCTTAAATCGCCCGGATTGAAGTCTAGTACTGAGGGTTTCATTTTTGCATGCCAAGACGGTGCCACTTCCACATTAACATACTGTCGCCACATTTTAAGCCAATACATTCCCGATGATAGCTGCAGGGCGTGCTATGCACACGCCGAGCATTTAGCTCACATACTATCTAGTTGTCCAACTCACGCGGGAACGACCTACATTAAAAGGCACAATGCGGCACTAAGAGTGATTTATTACCATCTCTGTCACTCTTACGGCATTAACCTTAATATCGCTCCTCTAAATGCTCCTAGCGAAATTGAGTCAATTGTCGAGAATGGGAAGTGCCGCATATATTGGAACTTTATATTCTCGACAATTGTTTCTGTTGCTCACTCGAGGCCCGCCATGGTTCTTCTTCACTTCGAGAACCGAACCACGTTCGTTATCGAATTTTCGGCACCAGCTGACAAAAACATCATAACCAAGGAGAATCAAAAGAAAGAGAGGTATCGAGACCTTATAAGGGTGTTGCAACGATTGTATCCGGAATATTCTGTTAAACCAATCGTCCTTATCATCCGCGCTCTTGGAGGTGCCAAGCTTTCACTTGCTAATGGCCTAAAAACCATCCCTGCGTGTCAACAATATGCTAAAACACTTGCGGGAAAAATGCAGAACGCGGTAGTCCTTGGGTCGCTTCGTGATCTTAGGGAACACGAGGCTTTTGCTGGATCGTAGTATTGATTCCTCTACAGACTGTAACCACCTATCTCACCGTCATGAGACGTGGTTGTGGCTGAAATTTTACCGTGATTTCGCTGGGAACGAAATTAAGGTTAATGCCGTAAGAGTGCCAGAGATGGTAATAAAGCACTCTTAGTGCCGCATTGTGCCTTTGAATGTAGGTCGCTCCCGCGTGAGTTGGACAACTAGATAGTATGTGAGCTAAATGCTCGGGGTGTGCATGTCACGCCCTGCAGCTATCATCGGGAATGTCTTGGCTCAAAATGTGGCGACGGTATGTTAAGGTGAAAATGACACCGTCTTGGCATGCAAAAATGAAACCCTCTGTACCACACTTCAATCCGGGCGATTTAAGGAAAGCAAACGTTAGCTCACAAGACATTGACTGATCCTTCACATTTCTGTGGAAAATACCGTGCATCCTCTTATCGAGTAGCTGTTCACGAAAGTTTCTCTCTTGTGCTTTCTTAATCCGGGCTTTCAGGAGTGAGTACTCGAGATAGATAAGATTTGATGCATTTTGCTCACCCCTAATACCAAGTCAAGTCCGAGTGTTTCAGCAGCCTCCTACGCTGCTTTGTACAGAAGAGCTCCTTTGCCCACTTCTTCGTGTTTCCTGACCATTTTACGAAGAGGGTCTCTACCATTTGCAACTCTATGTGCTGTACCCAGAACAATCCCGATATAAAGGGATCTGAGCTCGTTCTTCGTCCATGGAACTACTCCAAATCAATAGAGTAGTACAGGGACGGCAAGCATGTTCGTTGCAGATACTTTGTTCCTCGCCGACAGTTCGGAAGACCAAATCTGTCGGATGAGACGTTTGTATCTGCTTCGGAGAGTATCCTTTATAGATGTCACATCCTGAATGCGGCTCTGTGGCACGCCCAGGTATGTATAAGTCTCTCCAGCGCAAAGGTGTCGTATAGCGCTTCTATCAACGAGCTCAGGATCTTCAGGGATGCCATTAAGTTTTCCTCGCTTCAAATAAACCACGGCGCATTTGTCTAACCCAAATTCCATTCCAATTTCCTTAGTATATCGTTCGACAATCCCTAGAGCTAGATGTAGTTGCTCTTTGTTTTTAGCATAGAACTTAAGATCGTCCATGTAAAATGCATGAGTGACCTTATACTTTCGATCTGCAGGTTTGCCGCACAGATACCCGTCGGAATGGCGAAGTGTTAGAGTGTTAGTGCATCTTTGCAGATGCAGCTGTGAATATCTTATAAAGTGTGGTCAGACAATTTATTGGCCTGTAATTCTTCAGGTCAGCTGAGTTGCCTATTTTCGGCAGGAGTATTGTGCGCCCGCCCACCAACCACTCCGGAATCGGCTCTTCCGACTTCAAATATGAGGTGAAAATACGGGCCAAATGCTGATGGTTTGAAGAAAAATTCTTCCACCAGAAGGTTTTGATACAATCAGGTCCCGGTGCGGAATGGTTCTTCATCCCTCTTAATATTTTTTTCACCTCCTCGGTAGTGATGGATGGGCATTCTTTGTCAGGTGTTATGAGGGCAACACATAAATCCTTGAAGCTATTTATATTTTCGGAGTCTTCGTCCAGTCTATGCTGCACTTCGTAGACTTCTCTCCAAAATACTTCGACCTCCTCTGGTTTGGGTGGGTGTTCGACAGTAACTGAAGGGTCTTGGAAGAGCCGAGATGGGTCAGAAAGAAACTGCTGATTTTCTCTGACCGACCTCTCTAGCCGCTCTAGACTTCTCTTAGTGTCAGATAGTATCCGTATCCTCTCAACAATATTCCGCCTGATGGCTAGCTTGGTGGTAAAATCCCTGCTAGATGTAATATAGTCAATCATATACTGAATGCGGGACACGTACTGTCTTGCCCAGCCTATCTTTATGGCGAGTTGATGCATTCGTCTTTTGGTCTTATGATCAAGCGTTGGTTTTGTTTTACGGTTCGCATCGGCCAAAGTTCTCGCTGCATTATACACACAATAATTGATAGCCCAGAGGTCGAATTATCCGGAAAAATGTCCACGAAGCTCGTCATCCATTTCAGCTAGATCTTTAGGCTTCAGAGAAACCTTGGTGTTGATGTTTTTTCGGGTCGTAAAGCATCGCTGTTCCTCTGTTAGATGCCTGCCCGCGGTTGGTCTTATTGTCGCCTCTCTTCTCTGTTGCCGGCTTGTTCTAGCTGTGGTAGAGTAGGCGTTCCGCTTACATAGCTTCTTTTTCGAAGTAGTTCAGCATGGTTTCGCAGACGTTGCTGCGAAAAGTGCGAAATCTCCCGGTGTTTTTCGCACCACAGAGCATGCAGCCGTGCCATGTAACTCCGTTCAGGGGCCACACTCGCCTCGTAGCACTCTAGCAAGTCGTGATTCAGTCGCTTCGTCCACCCAAAGATCGCGAGATCCCGCCGATCCATCGCATTGAATCCATTTTTATTGGCTCCCCCATCTCTAGATTGGTCGGCATTGTTGGCCGACCCATTGTCGGGAGCCCTACGGGTTCTGTTGTTTTGAACCGCACTTACTACAGTTATGTTTGGTGTTGTAATTGTTGTTCCCACGAGAAGCTAGGGAAAGGGGTTCGGCAATCCTTCTAGAGCCCCGCATGCAAGGATAAGGCTTTGTACTCTGAGAGGTCGTCCGGTATCCCAGAGTCACCGTTCGAGACACCTCACCCAGGTGTCATTCAGCTTTCGGCACGGTTTTCACACCTACGCTTGGGGGTTAATTCCTTCGGGACAAACCCTGGACAATTGTCCGCGACTGCCTATTTATTTTTGTAACCATATTCAGCAGAAACACTTGGTACAGAGACCCTCTATCCGCAACCCGAGGACGCGTTCAGTGGTTTTGTCATAGGCCCTTCGGTTTGATTCT
>NC_046662.1:119168363-119176548 GCF_010883055.1 Belonocnema kinseyi
CATGAACTCAATTTGTTTTTATAAGTAAAAAAAAAATTATTTTTTCTCTCGATTAAATTACCCTAATTCATTTATCCTGGCCATTAAAGATTAATCGCATCTACTCCATCTGCATCGGCACGTTTCCAAATTTTCGCAAATGAGATTGGACCATTCTGCATCAATTTGGTAACGATCTTTTTTTTGAGATACGGCCCCATTGGCAGGTAATCTGATATGACGCCCAGCATATCGTATACAGAGCCTAGCAAGAGAGATCGAAATTCCCACAGAATTCGTAGGCGCCCATAATTCATCAGCCTTCACCTATAAAGAAAAAACGAATTAATGATTTAAAATTGCTTAATATACTACATTGAAATTCAAAAATAAAATTTACTAATTTTGTTCAAATAATCTCTAGTATCCGTTGAATAATTAAATATCTGATAAAAGAATATGTTTAAGAAATAAATCTTAATTATCTTCTTTGATTATAGAATAAAAAAAATATATGTAAAAAAATGTTGAAGAACATTCATAATTGTCAACTCTTTAATAAAGGGACTAATTATTCAAACTTTGAGTGTACATTAAAAATTCAATAGGATATTATAAATTGCTATAGATTTTAGAATTCTTATTTAATATTTTTCTTTGCCTACCTCCACACTTTCCGTCACGTATCTCCCAGAATTGGCCTTCAACAACGAAGACAGAGTCAAGGGAACCCTTTTGTATTTTCTGCTCGAATATTTCCACTTTTTTCGCGTAATTCACTGAAGCAAGTGTACTTCATACTTCTGAAAATTAGTATCTGAATGTTTTATTCCTGAACTTGTTTAAATGTGATGCAATGTGTTGAGCATCACTACATTGGCCGCTGTCAGGTGAGGCCAAGTAATCACATTCGAACAAACAAGCAGGATCTTTGTTGAAGAAGATTTGTGGGATATTTGGGGAAATAAATCTTAAATTTGGTTGAGGGGGCTGCAGTATTTTTAATACTTGATGCTGAACTGGTACTTTAGAGGATACTCGAGGAAAATATTGAGCCGGTCACAGAACCTGGAAATTCGAAATGACCGGTTGGTTTATTATCGCATTGAATTTTGGGCACTGACTGTCATACTAGATTCAGTAATAACATTGGGGCACTGAGTAACAGTAGATTAATTAATTTCGGAATCTTCCAATTGAGAGCATTGCACACTTTCCACAACCGAATGATCCTCAACAACCGTTTCAGAAAGAAAAGATCCGATGTCTTCAAAATCTGAAGCATCAAAAACTGATTCAAATTTGGGGGCTGATTTTAAAATCTCATCAATTATCTCGTCATATTCAGACGTATTTAGGAGAAAAGCGACTTATCGGACCTGTTTTTTTTTAAAGAGCGAAATGTCTTTCGAAACGAATCAGAAACGCTTCAAACTAAAACTGATCACCCAAAGTAATGGGGCCTCTCAAACCCCACTCTTAAGGAGAGAAAATCTTGAAGGTATAGAAAACTAAAGAGTGGGGAAAAGCGATAAAATTTTTTAAAAAACTGTGCTTTCGGCAGTATCAGACAAATTACTTGACAGCATACCCTTAAAACAATTGCAATAACATTCCGAAGTAACGGGCCAAGAGGGAGGAGTCATAGACTAAGAGAGACAGAATTTTTTGTTTAAATGACATTAGGGCAAAGGATGAAACAGGAAACTTTATAACAGATTAAATTGTAGAATGTAGACCTCAAATCAAAGATTTGAGAAACGAATTTATATCTCGTCGCCATACTGTCCTCGTTTTACTGTGTCTCTACCTTTTCCTCAGCTGTCCATTTCCCTATCTCTCTCCTCCGCATTACATACGTAATACCTGGCGCCCAACCTAAAATTCCACATTTTTCCTTATTTGAAAGCTCAAAGAACATGCCGAGAAAAAAGAGACGCAATGCAAAAATTTAAACTCTCTAATCTCGACTTTCACATTAAATATTACAATCCTATTATTAGAATAATTTTATGATTGTAATGATGAAATTTGATATCGATAATTCTGTGAGATGATGCTAATAATATCTATATTAGTGCAATTTACATGTATTGTCATATGCTTTGAGTGCACTCGTATTTGATGATTTTTATGCCATTTTGCATTGTATTTTGCACTTTTCGTTTTGATGTGCCATGAAACATTCAAGAAATATGGCACAGATGGATTAAAATGACAAGTGAAATTAGGTATTAGATTACATTGAACCAAAATCGGAAGTCACGTATTAAGCAAAATAATAATTCAGGGGAGAATATTAAAATTTACGTAAAGTATTTCACGTGTCAAGTACTTCTGGATCGTTAAAATTGTTATTTAAAGTAAAAGTAAAGAATAATAATCCAAATAATTATCAGTTATCGATAAACTTCGAAATCTTACTTCTGTAGATCTCAAAGTAAGTTGTTATCCTATACAGCATTCGCTTTAAGCCAAACAATTACAAAATGGCAGAACCTCTGATGGAATAACAGTGCCAGCATAGACCTATAGTTTGTATGTGTTTGTGGAGGTTTCTAAAATTGTTCTTGTTTTCGACAATTCAGAGTGAGTATTTACAAAAATTTTCGGGAGATGTGAAGACCCGATTCATCCAAAAAATCGAAGATTAATCATTTTTGGTAGCTTCTTCATATACTTTTACAGCCGATTCTAAATCAGCTTCTAAATATCCTTTCTCTGGTGAAATCTTTTAAAATCGCCGCTTCTTTAGCCCTACGCTCCGCTTGTTCAAATTGATTAGCTTGATCCTCTAAAACAATTTGCTTGTTTTCTTTTAAATATGATATATAAGATTGATGAGCATAAAGTGTACCAGAGAAGATCTTCGGTTAATTGAACCTTATAAATTTAATAACCATATTTCTTCAAACCATTCAACGTGGCTTAAATTAGCATTTAGTGTTCATTCAATCATAATCGTGTTCCTCATGTTCCAAGTTTGACCAGACTTGGAGAAACCAGCTCAATGTCAGCATTACCATGAGTTATAAACACAGCGGTGTTTAAAATGTGTTAAAAAATGTGATCCGAATAATCATCTATTACCTCTTCGTTCAACAAGAAAAACGTAATAAATTCATCAAGCGGAAGTATTTTCCACTCTTTGGACAGTTGAGCAACGTCTATGTCTCGTTCCTTAAGCGCCAATAAATTTGCTATTTTCTTCGTAAAACTAATGCTTTCAAATTTTTTTATGTTTTCTGGAATATGGCTCTAAAAATACTTAAACTTTGTGAAGTCCTTAATTTACATAGTTAAAATGTTTCCATGAGGACAACCGCAGGATTTCATAGGAAGCGGGAGCAATTCTCAATAAGTGCACCAGCTCCCGGCGAAACGCGGTAATATTTCAACCGTAGCCGCTCCTCACGACCTTGAGATAGGTAGTTAAAGTCTGCGATGGACCCATAAGATGATCCGTAGGGTGGCCCATAAAATGACATTTGAGAAATTTCAACGGGCACTTGAACCAAATCGTTCTCTTAGACAAATAAATTTACACATGTTTTTTTATTTGCAAAACAAAATTTTTAGCTGTTGTTGTAACCATTTTGATGTCTTATGGAATTTAGCATGTAAAATGTTTCTAATTTTTACTTCTTCGATTTTGGTCAGGAAATTGTAAGTCAATTTATTTGAACTTTTATATGCTAGATCTCTTACCAGTGAATATTGTATTTATCGAACGGCTGCAAAAAAAGTTCATCCCCGGTCGGGCCTCTTATTGTGCACCGTATTTCCTGTGTCCTAAAATACGGTCACTGACAATAAGTAAAATGGCAGAGTAATAATAAGTTAATAAATCTATAACTGCTCTCCGGGTCAAACCTGTAGCTGGTGTTAGGACTTTTCTATTTTAAATCAGGAAACTTCAAAGCCCCAGAGCAACGGCTAAAAATATTTTTTGCAAATGAATAAACATGGGTAAATGTGTTTGCCTGAGAGAACGATTTGGTTATTGTGCCCGTTGAAATTTCAAAAATTTCATTTTTTGGGCCACCCTAATGATCCGACAAAAGAATCAGGACGCCTGCCTGGCTTAACAGAATATTGCGAGTATAGCGGTCGAAACTCCTTTATGAGGTCTTTGTACCTCTCTTTCGTTTCACTATCCTCGGTTGTTATGTGTATGTCAACTGGTGCCAAAATTTCGTTAACGAACATGGTTTGTTTCTCGAAGTCAAGGAGAACTACGTCAGGCCTAAGATACACAACAAAAACAATTTTCGACAATTTGAGGTTCCAGTATATGTTGCACTCCTCATTTTCGACCATTGAATCTATTTCCCTAAGGGCGTTTGGCGGACTGGAATCACAACTTGTTCCATAAAATTGACAGAGAAAGTAATAATGCACTCTTAGTGCAGCTTTGTGGCAAGCCCAGGCATTTATAGGTCCCTCCAGCGCCAAGATGTCACGTAGCGCTTCTGTCGACGAGCTCAGGGTCTCAAGGGATGTCATTAAGTTTACCGCGCTTCAAATAAGCCTTGACGCATTTTTTTAAAACCTACTTTTCCTCAACATGTTAACGATCCAATACCACCACATCCTCCACATGTGGATGGCCTTATATAATCAGATACAGAAGCAGAGGTGCAGCAACAATAAAAAGCGATTAAAATAGACATATCATATAAACAAGGATGTTAGTCTCCTCTATTTTTTGGCAGAGAAATGTGGACGAAGTGTGAGGAGAGAATATCATAGAATCTTCTTACTTAAATACCCAGAGCTAGCCACAAGAATAAATAAGCAGAATCTGGCTGATCAAAAACGCTCAATACCTGTAAACAAATTGCTTTCGGCTGTTGAAATAGCTGCTATCAAAATTTAAGTGTGACAGCAGCTTCCTATTGACGAACTCCCATTGGAGTTTATTAACGATTATGTGAGCAACGGAATCCCAGAGAAACCACAGCAACTTAAAAGTAATTTTGTTCATGCTTTACTAGAGTTCAGATATGTAGAACCCACACTAATGCATTCTATGCCAAAGAGGAACATCACGAATGGAACATCACACACTCTTGTAAACTGTGCAGCTGTGGCAACAGATAGAACGCTGAAAAGCAAAACTAGGCCTACAAATGTAGTCTTTGTCCCAGCAAGGGATCGAGATCCACCATGGAATATCAGACTGGATATAAATGTTAGCAAAGTAAGGTGCAAATTATGTCGATTAACTCAATAGAAAAAAAAATAGAACCAGAAGGCTGATGAACGATGTTACTAAATCATTGAACATCGGCACATTGTGACATTAACACCATCAATATTGGATGAGATTATAGACTCCCAATGGCAGAGAATAGGTATTCTTACTGCCAGACTGCGTCGGTACAAGAAAATTAGTAAACGAAGGTAACACAACTGAAACTTTCAGACCGATGAAAGAAGAAGGAAAAGAAGCTTTATATGCCTCAGCGGTCTTGAAAAGGGGGGGGGGGTCTACCAAACATTTATAAACGTCTTAAAGCTGTCACTGCAGATAAGGTATATTCTCATTGCAGCGAGAAGACATCCTTACGGAAGAACAAAAAGAATGTTGTAAAAACTTGCGGGACAGTAAAGATTTAGTCTCTATAGACGCTGTTACCATGACTCAAGCTCTTAATCATCAAAGGCACTTATACATGGCACATATTGACTACAAGAAAGCGTTTCCTCCAGTGCCGCATGACTATTTGCTTGAAGTCTTGAAACTTTACGAAATCTGCCCAAGCATCATTGACTTTCTGAGTTAAGCGATAAGGCATTGGAGTGCAAGAATCAAGTATTTTGATCATGGACAACCAAGGATAGCATAGAAGTTTACCATAGAACCGATTGAGCAAAACATTAAGCAGCATGTCTCATGGTTTCAGAATACATGATAATGAGGATGGTCATCAAGTGACCCGTCTTCTGTACATGGATGACCTAAAACTGTACACTTGTTGAGCCCAGAAACTGCAGCAAGTGATCATAGTCACAAAGCAATTTTCCAGTGATATCCACATGGAGTTTGGACGAGATAAATACAGAACAGTGCATTTAACCAGAGGAGAATTAGGGGAAAATGGCTAAAGGCCAGGCATATAAATATCTATATATTCTTGAATCTAAGGGTGTTCAGCATACGATAGTTAAGACAAGTCTAACGACTACCTTAACTATGAGACTCAGATTGATTATGCAGAGTTCTCTCAACTCGGGAAACAAAATCAGGGCAATCAATACCTATGCCATCTCTGTGCCCACGTATTCATTCACGTTCATCAAATGGTCTAACACCGACACTGAAAAGTTAAACAGAATCGTTCGTGAAGAAATGACGAAGCACCAAAACTACCACATTAATTTAGCGATTGAAGGTGCAATTCTACCATGACATATAGGGGGTAGGGGCGTTGTAGATGTCAAAAGACTCTGTGAGTTACAAGTTATTATCAGGTGAGGCCTCAAATATCAAGGCAGAAACCATAAAGGAATTAGAAATACAATGGGGGCAGAAAGCTATTCACGGCGAGCACCCTAAAACGTTAGATTAACATGAAGTGGATAGTGAGATATCTAATATTTGGCTGAGAAAGGGTGTTCTGTATACAGAGATGGAAGGATTCGCTATTGCGATAAAAGAGTAAGTTGTCAGCACCAGAAATTATCGCAAAGACGTGTTACATGAAGAAGTGGTTGACCGGTGCCGCTTATGTGGAGATGCCAACAAATGTATCAAGCACATTATTGATGACTGTCGCGTAATGTCTCAGAGATAATATAGGCAAAGCCATAATGAAGTAGCGGGCATTATACATCAACAACTTGCCCTAAACCTAGGATTCTTAACAGAATGGATGCCTTTCTATAGATACATTCCAATGTCCGCTTTAGAAAACAAAGATTACATCTTATATTGGGATGCTACTATTCAAACAGATCATTACATCCGAATCAATCAACCTGACATCGTGATGTGAGAACAAAAAGGTGGAAGGGTCAACATCATCGACAATGCTTGTCCCCTTAAATGAAATTTGCAGACAACCTATACAACCAAGATCCATAAGTATATCGGCTTAAGGCATGAAGTAAAGACCATATGGAGGAATGTGAATCATTTATCAATTCATCTTATTGTGATTTCAGCTACAGGCAATGTGCATGCAAGATGCACTGAACATCTTGAACATTCAGGAGTTGGTAGGGTATTGGCAGCAGCTCAGAAGGCGCTTTCATTAAACACTTATCGCATTATAAGAAACTTTCTCGAACATCAGGAAGGAAGAGACAAATTTTGAAAATAATCCAAAATTGTTGTTTTTTGAATTTTTGTAATCGTATTCGTAATCATCGACCCCAAAAACTCCCAAATAACATGATTTGGCCCATGTGATAAACATTTTATACTTTTAGCCAGCTTTTCGCGATTCGGTCGTATTGTACACAGCCCCCATTGTTCGAACGATCCTATCATTTAGGATAGCTGTAACGATCTTATACAATAAGTTGAGAAAATTAATTAGTCTGTAATTCTTAGGGTTAGCTAAGTTACCCATGTTTGGCCTCACCAGATGTTATGAGGGCATTGCACAGCTCTCTCCAAGTACCACCATTGTTTTATGTACTACTACTACTACTCCAAGTACCACCACTGTTTTACGTGGTGGAGGGCAGGTGATACCCCTACTTGGAGCGTCACCAGGTGGCGGATAGGGGAATTCTCGCTGGAAACAGAGGGTAGGGCCAAATAAAATACGCCCCGCGAACCAAACACAAAGACCCCCAAGTCAAGGCGTGAGCAACCGTGCCGAGGACTGAGTGGCACCAGGGAGTGGTGTCTCAAACGGTGCCTCTAGGATACCAGGTCGCCTCCTAGAGTATTTAGACCTTACCCCCGCATGCGGGGCTCTGCGGGGGTGGACATTTATTTCCCTAGCTACTCGTGGGATTAGTATGGATGACGAATTAAAAAACCAAGATCGAGTTAAGTAGCGTGTTAAAAGGTATGAAAGTTTTCTGTGACAAAACGAGTAATATGTTTAAAAAAAAAAGTCGGGGTGTAGACGAGGCGCAGAATTTGACGGAGGAGGGTCTCTATAAATTGGACAACTTGGTACAGAAGTTCAATAATATAAGTGGTGAGCTATACGAAGTAGACAAGATAATGGACGATTCTCGCATG
>NC_046662.1:119176648-119187183 GCF_010883055.1 Belonocnema kinseyi
CGCTGGTGTCGCAACTACGTCGACCCCGAAGAAAACAGAAAAGGTGGAAGAAAGTGCCTTCAATAAGGTAAAGAAGATGAAGAGTAGGCAGATGCGAGGTAGACCTGAGGCGGTTTTAATTAAGCCGGCCGAAGGTCTGAACTACGCGGGGGTCCTCAAGGGCCTCAAGCAGAAGGTGAGTCCTGACGCCCTTGGTGTTAAAATCAAGGGGGTCAGGTAGACCCGAAACGGAGAGGTCCTTGTCGAGCTAGGACCCACAGGAAAGGGCAGAGCCGAACTGTCAGCAGCAATAAGAGAAGCGATCGGCGAAGAGGGTACAGTGTGCGAGCTCGTCCCTCGTGGGGAAGTCGAGGTTTTAGACCTCGACACTACTACAGATGTAGAGGAGGTAGAGGCGGCTGTGAGAGGGTACTTCAGGGAAAATGAAGTCGGAGCGATTAAAGTTAGCATCACGAAAAGACCCTTCAGAGGTAATCTGAGGGCTTTCGTGGAGCTGAAAGAAGAGTTGGCGGTGAGATTGGTGCGGGCAGGACACCTGAAAGTAAGGTGGGTGTCCTGCCGAGTGAAAACCAAAACGGAGAGGATGCGCTGCTACCGCTGCCTTGGCTTCGGCCATACGGCAGCCGGTTGTGAAGGCCCCGACCGCACGAAGGATTGTTGGAGGTGCGGCAAAGAAGGTCATAGGGATGTGGCGTGTCAAAACACACCGCAGTGCTACCTCTGCGCCGCAAGGGAAGAAAAACCCCGGACAGATCACCTGCCGGGGACGATGAGGTGCTTGGTGTTCAGGGACCTAGATGGGAGGCTCGCATCTTCCGTGGCTGTGCGGTAAACCTGCACAGCGGGGGGCGGTGTGGGCGTCTCACGACTGGGTGCAGGAGGAATGTGCCAAGCAGGCAATAAAAGATGAAAGCCGAAGCACGGCTTGTTGGCCTTATCCCCATGTCCATGAAGTAATGCAAAAGCGGTTCCGTGGACATGGGTTGGCGGGAGAAGGGGTTTTAGTCAGTAAGAATCTGACACTACCCATCCTAAGAATTGCCTACTCAGGTAGACGATTGCTAGGATGGGTGTCTCATGCAAGATTTCCCCTTCTATAAAAAAAAAAAAAAAATTGCACAGCTCCCTAAAGCTATCTATGTTCGCTGAGTCTTCTTTCAGTGAATGCTGAATTTCGTAGAATTCTCTTAAAAATGCTTCGATCTGCTCTGCTTTGGGCGGATGGTCGAGAGTAAGGGGAGGATCTTGGAAGAGTCGAGATGGGGCCGAAAAAACTGTTTGTTTTCTCTGACCTGCCTCCATTGAAATTCCTAAACCTGTCAAAGCTCTTGCAGCATTATACACACTACAAATGATAGTCTAGTAGTCAGATTATTCGGAAAAATCTACACGAAGATCTTCATCCAGTTCACCCAGATCATTGGCCTTAGGAGAAATCTGAGTGTTGATGTTTCTCCGGTTCCTGAAGCATCGCTTTTCTTCTATTAGATACCTACCCGCGGTTGTTCGCAGTGTCGTTTTTTTTTCTCTATTGCTGGCTTGGTCTGACTACAGTAGAGTAGACACTCTGCTCACATAACACCTTTTCCAACTTTCCAAAGCATGCAGTCGTGCCATATAAACTTTTCGTGCAGGGGCCATACTGGTATCGTATCACTCTGGCAGGTCGTCATTGAATCGATCCTTCCACCTAAAGGTATCGAGATTCCCCTCTCCCATTCAATCACATTGACTGTCTTGATTGGCTTCCTCAACTATAGGGTAGTCACCATTGTTATCCGACTATTGTCGGGAGCCCTCCGCGTTCAATTGTTTTGAACCGCACTTACTACAACTACAGGGAAAATATAGTGTATTAAAACTTATCCAATTAGTTCGGTAATTGGAGTACATTACTGCATTTATATCAAATTTATACTTATTTGAGAATTCGATACAAGCTGTTCCATAAATAATACAAAAAAGTTATGAAAAATTTCAAGTCCAAAAGTGAAAATTCTGATATATAATAATTGATATAAGGCTTGTATTATTTTCATACTAGTATATTACAAAATGAAGAAAAGTAATCTATTATTAAATGAATGATATAAAATTAAATTTCGTGTGAGGAACTTATGAGAAAGTATAGATTGCAGAATTTTTGTAGAGTTTTTGACTTTTATTAGGAGCTTATACCTCATTTATTATACCTCATTGAGGTATAATGAGAATCGCTATGTATTTTTTTGCGAATCGTCTAGCCGTAGGTGGTTCAGCGACTTAATTTTGATTCGTTATTATTTAGTACTCCATCTCCCACCCGAAGATACCCGTTTAAGATTTAGTTGATAACCCCAATCCCATATCGATCGATGGTAGGAATATGAAATAATACACGCCTTTTATGGGATAAAGCCGGACGGCATAAAAAACTGAGATTTATTGAAAGATGATACAAAAAATCAGAGTTTTATAAGCAGATTCGTTCCAAGATGAATATTAGAATTGTATCACGCGTTTAAGGTGAACTGGCAATGGCGTCGCACACACACGTGGTCGGATTCGGATCGGTCGTTCGTTTTCACTTTAATAGATTTGATTCAACACTCATCCTGATTTACTTCGGTAAGAATCGACTACTGGCTGTATGGGAAACGAGTAGCCGCTGCGCCAACGTCGTCTCCCATGCCTGCGCATGCTCGCTTCTACTCTTCGCCCCCTTTCCTTTCTACTTTCCAGCAGATTTCTACAAATCGCCGTGAAAAAAATAGCACGAAAAATCTTAATTTATAAAACTATGTTGTGACGCAACATTAGGGACGCCAACATTCTCAGGGCTAATGTTTCAAGCCAAGGCCCCCGTAGAAGCTTTAAAATTGGTAAGTTTTGGTTAATATTGTGGGATTTTAGAAAATATTCAATTATATAGACTGTCCTTTCCACTCAGTCAATAATACTTATTAGGTTACTAAATAAAAGTATAATATATTTAATAATGGGCCTTCGATAAAGCGCGTGGTTTCTTTTGGGGGTGAGAGGGGGGTCCTAGTCCGAGCCACGTCGTTTTACATTTAGGTTTTAAAAAAATGTAAGTCCAAAATATTAAAACAGAAAATAAGTCAATTTTAACCCAAATAGTAGATTTTTAAACCCGAAAGATTAGTTCTCTATAAAAAAAGTATTCACAAGAATGCCACAGTGGACTGTATGGGAGGGGGAGGAAAGGGTCAGAAAGTGGCAAAAATTGGACCTCGTGGTTTATTGAAGCCCCCTAATTGACGTGTAAATATACGGGTGATTAAAAAACATTAGACGGCTTTTTCCACATTGAGGCTCTCTCTCTCTCTCTCTCTCTCTCTATATATATATATATATATATATAAATGAAAAAAATTAACCAATAAAACAAAAAACTAAACTATTTCTTCAATAAAACTATTCCTTCCTGGTTTTTGCTAACTTATCGCGCGCTGTTATCTTTTTTTTCAAAAACCCATTAGTATACGTCAGTTTCACATCTTATAAAATTCTGTTTTCGCTCGAAGTTATTGCAACTGAATAAAAATTCCTTTATTTATATTGAAACGTAAAATTCTCATTATAATAATGTGCATAATACCTGAAAATAAAACCAAGAATCCAGAGAATAAATTTAGACAACCACCACAAAACATTCCTATTGCAATTTGTAAAAATATAAAAAAAATTCTAAAACAGAGAAGAAAAAATGTATTTTTTTTTGGTACAAAAATAAAATAGAAGAAAGAAAAATGAGAAGGCTTGATTCTCAGATGTCAGGGAGAGGTCATCGTGGTTTCATCGCAGTTCCTCTGCCCACTCGAAGTTTGTGTGTGTGATTTTATAATAACAATAAAAAAAGGCAAAAGAAATTTTCATTTTTTTATTTGTAAATCTTCAAAATTAAAGAACTTTCAAACTGAAAATCGTCAAAATTGAAGAATTTTTAATGAGCAAATTCAATTTTAATGGCTTCGATATTTTATATCAAACAGATTTTTAAAAAGTAGACCATGCAATAGTTTACAATTTTGAACATTTAATAATTTAGGGTTCCAACGATATAAAATGTTAAATACCAAATTATCCAATCTTTTTATTCACTACCAAAAAATTTAAAAGCCTGCTTATTAATTTTTTACGGTCTTGACGTACTCGAACTTTAACATTGTGGCCATGATTTTTTCTCGATATTTCAATTGTCAGGTCAGCCACGAAGCTTGGTTGTTAGCGATAGAATGCGTTAAACGGTACTAGGCAGTCTGATAAGTACCTGAAAATTCTAAGAGATGGCATCAGTATTCACTAATGTGAACCATTTTCGTCGAGCTTGATCCTTCAAATGACGCCTGTCAAAACTTCAGCCATTTATGTTTACGCATTTACAAGTTACAGCACTGAGAAGCGACTAACCTCCGAGTTTTTTTTAATATGGAAAAATCTGAGTTTCGAGTTTCGATCAAACACTACTATCTTCGCAAGAAAATGATATCCGAGACCAAGGCCAAGCTGGATAAGTATTACCCAGACTCTGCACCGTCAATTGGAACGATTCCTAAGTCGTTGACCGAGTTTCGTTGTGGCCGTACGAGCACAGTTGATGCTGAACGATCTGGGCGCCCAAAAGAGGTCACTACACCAGAAAATGTCGAAAAAATCCATGATATGATGTTGAATGATCCCAAAGTGAAATTGAGAGAGGTAGCTAATGCTGTAGGCATATTCTTGGAACGTGCAGGCAATATCGTGCATTCAGTTTTGGGCATGAAGAAGCTCTGCGCGCGATGGGTGCCACATTTGCTCACAGTGGGCCAAAAACGAATTCGTGTGACAACTTCCCAGCAGAATTTGGCATTATTTTCGCGTAAGCCGACCGAGTTTTTGCGCCGATTCATAACCATGGATAAAACCTGGATCCACTACTACACTCCTGAGTCAACGCAACAGGAAAACAGTGGGTTCCACCGGGCCAAAGTGCTCCGAAGCGTCCAAAAACGCAACAATGTGTCGGAAAGGTTATGGCCTCCGTATTTTGGGATCCACATGGCACAATATTCGTGGACTATCTTGAAAAAAGTAAAACCATAACCGGAGCATACTATTCATCATTATTGGACCGATTGAAAATCGAAATCGCCGAAAAACGATCGCATTTGAAGAAGAAAAAACCGCTTTATCATCACGAAAATGCGCCTGTTCATTCATTCTTAGTTGCTCAAGCAAAATTGCATGAAATTGGCTTCGAATTGGTTCTTCAGCCACCGTATTCACCAGACTTGGCCCCCAGCGACTATTACTTGTTCCCTAACCTGAAGAGATGGCTCACCGATAAGCGTTTTTACTCAAATGAGGAGCTCATATCTGAAACTGAGGCGTATTTTGGAGACCCTCCGATCGAGTACTTTTCGGACGGTATCAAAAAGTTAGAAAATCGTTGGACTCGCTGTATCGACCTAAAAGTAGAGTATGTTGAAAAATAAAACCGACTTTGGCCAAAAAAACGTCTCCGTGTTTCATTTTTCAGGGACTTATCAGACTGCCTAGTAGCTTAGGTGGTTCTAAACCCGACACAGCATTTTCGATTCTTAATAGCGTTGATGTAGTTAAAAGCGTGCGACTATATTGTAGGTAATGTATTGTAATGTAATGTAATTGTTTGAATTAAATTGTGTATTTTTTTCAACAATATACTTATAAATTGTATGATATGTATACGTATGTGTAGTAGTCGATGACCTTACACAGAATCTAGTTGTAGCAAGAATGTTTTTTTTTTGTTAACGCACGAAATTTTATACACTTGGATGTAGAATTTACATATTGAGAGAGGTAAACTTTGTTTGATTTGATTGAAACTGTACCTAATAGTGCTACTCATTTAACTCAACTGGTGGGTAATCCACATTTCAGTTCACCCAACTGTCAGGTCATCTTTATTATCTATTTTTATTATTTCTTACTGAATCATGAATTAAATTATACTGAATTTATATTAATAAAGTATATTTTCACATAAATTGGTAATGGGGTTCGTCCGTCTTTGCAGAGCCCCGCATGCAAAGATAAGGCTGCATACTCTGTGAGCTCGCCTGGAATCCCAGAGTCACAATTTGAGAAACCTCACCGAGGTGCCATTCGGCTTTCGGATCGGTTGTTACGCCTCCGTTTGGGGGTTAATTCAGCAGAAACGTTTGGCACAAGGACCCTCTATCAACAACACACGGACGCGATTGGTGGCTTTGCGATGGGCTCTTCTGTTAGATTCCATATGTGGTTAAAATGTATGAAGGACTTAATACGATGATCTAGCAAAACTTTCGTGCACCCTGAGGGCACGCAGAGACCCAAGGACGACCGACTTCTGCATTTTTCCGCAAATGTTTTAGCATCTTGTTGAAACTCCCAAGAGCACCGACGATAAGGACGATTATTATCTTAACAGAATATTCCGGGCATAACCGTCGCAATTCCCTTATAAGGTGTCTATACCTCTCTTTCTTTTCATTCTTCTTGGCTATGATATTTTTTTCAGCTGGTGCGGAAAACTCGATAAGAAACATGGTTCGTTTCTCAAATTCAAGGATCAATTTGTCAGGCTTTAAGTGCCCAACAGAAACTATTGTCGAGAAAATAAATTTCCAGTATATGCGGCAGGCTCTTTAGCTATCATCGGGAATGTCTTGACTTAAAATGTGACGACGTTGTGTTAAAGTAGAAATGACACCGTTTTGGCATGCTAAATTGAAACCCTCCGTGCCCAACTTCAATCCAAGTGATCTACGGAAATCAAACGTTAGCTCAGACGACATTGAAGTCCGCTAAAATGACACTTTATGTTTTTAACCAGCATCACAATATATGGCCATTCGTCATAATAAACACGGTAGGTGTTTAAATATTTACGGAGACTGGCCGCATTGCGAGCCCAGTGAGGAAGTCGCCCTCGAAAAGTCCACGAGAATCAAACGATTAGGTGTTAGGCACTAAAATAATCAACCTAGGACTTAAATCCTTACACGTGAAAAAATTGTGAAAAATTTGTTTTCATTCTCATCTTTGTGTCTCTGCTGCCTCTCGTGGTGATTTATCATCTATTGTGGTTTCGATTCAAAATGAGAATAATAGTTCAGAAAGGGCGTTGAACACTTCCGCTGTAAGTTTCTTTTGGTAATTATTTTTAAGAGAAAATGAAACCCAATAACAATTAGATCATTTTACCGGGTCCTCGATCATATCGAGAATATCCGGGTTCGCTAACAAAACACAAAAAACCCGTAAAAAATAACTAACCTTGCGGGTCCTCGGATCCGTCAAGGATAACCGATTTTTGTAAAACAAACTCAATTGAAAATTAAATAAATTTCACAGGGTTCTCGATCGTATCGAGGATATCCGTGTTTACTAACAAAACACAAAAACTGGAGAAAAACAACTACTTTTCTGGGTCCCCAATCCCGTCGAGGATAACCAGGTTTGCCTAAACGAACTTAATAGAAAATTAAGTAATTTTCACCGGGTCCTAGATAATATCAAGGATATCCGGAATCACTAACAAAACAAAACAAAAAAACTTGCGAAAAATCACTAACTTGCCGGGTGGATGATCTTGTCGAGGATATCCGGGCTTTTCTTAAATGAACTTAAGAGAAAATTCAATAATTATCACTGGGTCCTCGATCATACCGAGGACACTCGGGGTTTTTCTAATGACATTCGGGTAAATAAAGACGGTACAGAAATTTGTATTTGACTAAAGCAATATTTTTTATTTAACAACAGAATAAACAATATTTTTTTCCTAACTTCAGGTGTACCTTGTTTTAAAGATCTACGAATTAACTACAGAAGAACTTAAATAGTATAATTACTATCTAGCAATAGTTTTCAGCAGGTTAGAGTACGAAAACAATTGTTTGTAATGCTTTTAAAGAAATTAATTAATAAAAGTCGATTTTCTTTTCATAGAATTTTCTTACAACTAACTCTTAAAAACTAACATCCAACCACACCTTGTCTCTAAGATCGCTTGCTCTTTCTTATAGCCTTGCCTACCTCGATTCGCCTCGCCTCACAAGCATGTCTCTAGTTTTATAAATAAATACACATTTTGACCATTTTCCAATGAATCTTTGCTATAATACTTTGCCAACGGATAGGAAAAGTTTATTGGTTTAAATTATTTTTCTAACAAATGTATATTTTGGTCACTTTTACAGGAATAGGCTTATTTTTTGCGTCAAGTAAGTTAGAAATGTCTTGACAATGACAACTTGTTGCCCTGTTTATTCAATTAACAAGAATTGTTCATTATTTAAACAATATTTATGTAAAAATGCACAGTTTAATCATTTTTTCATTAAAAGTATACATTTTTTGCGGAATAAACACTAAATGTCTCGACATTTATTCCTTCTTGTCATATTTTTCTAATTAGAAAAAAATGATTCAAACAATATTTATGAAAAAAAATCAAGGAACTAAAAAACAAATTCTAATAAAAAGCCATTTTATACCTAACTTTAAGATGGGATTCCATCGAGGTTGCACTTCACGTACAAAACTACCGTCTATTGTCTTTGCCGCAAAACTGTAAGACCAATTGAGAGCAGGTGACGTTGTGATTCCCATTCCTTTTGCTCGGACTTGTGAATACAAAAACGAATTACATAATTAATATTTAAACTTTCTGTAAAATAATTTGGAAAAGTGACTCGAATTAAAGTAGTAATAAGATCGGTGTGATGATGGATAACATAAAAAGTGCAAACTAATTCTCTGAACAACAGTTATTGCAAATAAAAATAAAGCTGCGTGATCAATTCTATCCACAATACTGTCAAAAATGGCGAAATGTATCATGGAATAAAAGTCAATTCATCAGGAAGTACGCAATGTTCTTGGAAAGTGATTTCACGGTGGACTTTAATGATAATATTGAGACTGATGGACAGTATAATGGAGAGCCTCAGGTAAAAAATCATCATGATGATAAAAAATGGGTCTTCCACGTTTATCTTACGAAGTGGGGTCAGAGAAGACAAAAAAGAGACGTGACAATGAACTTATTGCCAATAATTCGAAAGACGAGTTGAAAAGAGCATTGAGAACGAAAGACAATCTGTCCGAAAATGCAACAGAATCTGCGGTGACGAATTCAAATGAGGACTCTGATATTTTTAACATTTTAGCAATGTACGTGGAGACTTAGATTTGACAAGAAGAAAATATCAGAAATTAAAAATGCATTCTGAAAGGTTTGGTGGTCAGAAATCGTTTCCTTCTTATACAAAGATTGTGGAAGTTAAAAATGATTGCTATTCAGAATCTAAGCACATTAATGTATCCGAATTAGGAGCTGAGATACACTTTATATCATTATTGGGGCATCGAGTCAAGAGAATGCTTCCAAAATTCAATAAAGATGAACTGGAAGAACTTTGTAAAAAAAAAACTATAGTTTTCGTAGGTAAGTGGGGACTGGATTCCGCTGCTGGACAACAAAATACGCGCTAAAAGTGCTTATGCCAAACGGAATTGATGCTAAGTTTAAAGATAATGAAAACATGTTCAACGATATTGAAAGTTGTGATGATGACTTGCCAAATTCTGAGGCTGGTGAGGAAGAATCAAACGATGACAATGTTATTTGGAGTAACGAGACACCTAATTCAGTGCATTTATGTCGGACGATGAAGTTTGAATTGGTAAAAGAGAACAGCTTGCTCACTTTACAAGAATACAATCACTTCAAGAAAATGGTAGAGAAAGTTGAATTATATCACATTAAAGTCAACGGTGTGATGTTCAAATTGTGATTTGGTTTTAAATGCACAATGATAGATGGCAAAGTTTGCAATTTTGTATGTCAACAAAAAGCATCAAATTTTTGCAAAATTTATCGAGTTGGCCCGAAATAAATCAATAATTTGACTCATGTCGAACAGCTTAAGCGTAACGAAAATGAATACAAAATCAGTATTTCCACGTTATACTGTTGGATACGCTTCATGGAGTTTCTACTTCATATTGGTTATAATATTTATTTAAAGAAAGGTGCAGCTGGAACGAAGGAATAAGAAGAATTAAAAAAGTTAAAGGGGAAATACATTACAGATGTACTGAACTCTAACTTATTAATTTTAGTCGATGTTTGGACAAAGGTTCAGGAACAACCAACTTTGGTAACATTTCTCACTCTTTCTTCGCCCAAGCTATCATAGGAGCTATTACCTGCTGATATCTTTGGATCCTACGACTGACTCTTCAAGGATCAAAGATATCAGAAAAATAAAAGTCCCGGCGGATGAGGCTGAACAATTATTGGTAAAAATGTAACTTTGAGTCTTACAGAGGTACCTACCAAACCCCTAAAAGGTTGAAGTCTGTTATAATTCGACCTACGAGGGTAGTTCAATAAGTCCTTAGAATGACCCACAGATGGCGCGCGAATCGCTCCAAATCATCTGTTTTCAGTCAGCACTACTCCCGACTAGATATATGGTGCAGTCACAGTCCACATCTTCTGAGTTTACGTG
>NC_046662.1:119187283-119189473 GCF_010883055.1 Belonocnema kinseyi
TGTATAGAGCTCCAAGGAGATTATGTTGAAAAATAAAAAAAAATTTACCCAAAAAAAATGTTTTTATACTTCATTCTAAGGACTTATTGAACTACCCTCGTATTTACGAGTTTTTTTCATCGACAAGTCCAAATAATTGGTGATTACAATAATGAAATTCACGAGATAATTCGCACTTTAAGTGATAATAACAATTTAAAAAACTGTAACTCATTAACTCATTATGTCATATAAAATTATATACTTGTCACTGTATAAATGAGGTAAGTATTTAACACCATATTCTCGCTTTACAGAACAATAATAATACTTCAATGAATCTGTATTTCGGAAATACATGCATTATTTTAAAAGGTGTTACGTATTCAAAATTTCAAGGAATCTGTATCATCATCAGTGTAACATAGTTTTTACGTCTTTTCAGACTAGATAGAGCAATGAATTAAATTGTTTGTTTTTTCAATCAAATTTTTTGTTTCAAAAAGATCTTCTCCTTCGCTCTGCTAGGAATCCAACTACAGATCATCTGATTGCCAGTCGGGGGGTTTTCCCTTAAGCTACAAGACAAATCGAAAGAAGACTCTTGCCAAGTGTGAATTGCACCTGGGTGACGTGTCTAGAATGGTGACTCTGGAATATCGGGCAACCTCTCAGAGTAAGCAGTCTTACCCTTGCATGCGGGGCTCTACAAGGATGGACGAACCGGTTCAAAACAACAGAACGCGCAGGGCTCCCGACAATGGGTCGGCCAAGAATGCCGACCACTCTAGAGCTCGGGCAGCCAATGAAGATGGATTCAATGCAATGGATCCTCGGAATCTCGGGACCTTTAGGTAGACGGAGCAACTAAATAGCGACTTGTTAGAGTGCTACGACGCGAGTGTGGCCCCTGAACTAGATTACATGGCACGACTGCATGCTCTGTGGTGCGAGAAACACCCGGAGCTATTGCACTTTTCGCATCAACGTCTGCGAAATCATGCCGAAGTACTCCAAAAAAGGGGCTATGTAAGCGAAACGCCTACTCTGCCACCACCAGAATAAGCCTGCAACAGAGAAGCACAGGCGACACTAAGACCAACAGCTGAGCAAGACAGTACGTATCTCGCATTCAGTGTGTGATTGACTACATCACATCTGGCAGGGATTTTACCGGCAAGGTAGCCATCAGGCAGAATATTGTTGAGAGGATACGGATACTATCTGACGCTAAGAGAATTCTAGAGTGGCTAGAGAGGTCGGTCAGAGAAAATCAACAGTTTCTCTCTGACCCATCTCGACTCTTCCAAGACCCTCCAGTTACTATCGACCACTCGCCCAAACCAGAGGAGGTCGAAGTATTTTGGAAAGAAGTCTACGAAGTGCAGCATAGACTGGACGAAGACTCAGATAACATAAATAGCTTCAACGAGCTGTGTAGTGCCCTCATAACATCTGATGAAGAATGCCCACTCATTACTAACGAGGATATGAAAAAAGTATTAAGAGGGATGAAGAACTATTCCAGCCCGGGACCAGATGGTACCAAGACCTTCTGGTGGAAAAAGGTTCCTTCAACCCATCAGCATTTGGCCCGTATTTTCACCTCATATTTAAAGTATAAATAAATTTGCAGAGGACCAAGTTTAGAAATTTCGCAATTTGAAATTAAGTAAATTTGATATTTTTGAAATTTATTGCTTGGTTACTTGAGAAACTTATAATTTACATATGAGGAAAAGTAAGCACTCAACTGTTTTGTACATTTCGAATAGTCATTGTGGAAAATCTGGTAATATCGAGATTTATAAATAAATTTATAGAGGGCTCACTTTTAAAGTATCAGAATTGGAAATTTCGTAGTTTTGAAATGTATTGCTTGGCCACTTGAAAAATTTATAATTAAATATAAGGAAAAGTTAACACTCGCCAGTTTTGTAATTTTGGAATTGGAATATATAATGGGCCGGTGTCGTACCTATACAAAAATCAAAGTCAGATTTAACCAACGCCCTTAACTGCAGGTTTTAAGCTTTAATATTTAAACAGGGTAACAGAAATTCTTATGTTGAGTTCTCCACTGATATAATGATATATAATGATATATAACTGATATACCAGGTGTATACATATGAAACCGGTATTGCCATCTAGCGGCCAGTAGGCACACTTGTAGGCACTGTCGGAACTTACCATTTGTGCTAATTGGCG
>NC_046662.1:119189573-119201064 GCF_010883055.1 Belonocnema kinseyi
GCGCATACTTTGAATAAAATATTTGTTATCATTCTCTTGAAATAAATGTGTTTTTTTCTTGAAAAAATACCGGTTTCATATGTATACACCTGGTATAATGCGTAGGTAAAAATGTACATTTTACAAAATCTACTAGTCCGTTAATTTCGCTAGAAAAGACGGCAAAAAATTCCACGGATTCCATAAAAGGAATGAGCAATAATAACACGATAATTTATATATTTCCGAAAATTGAAATAGAATCACGAAGACCAGAATTGAATAAATCTTCAAAAATATTAGGCAACCTGGCATACTCGGCGAATTTCCCCCACATGTATGTTATTACAATTTCACAGACCGCTACGAATCATTTATTTTAGTTTCATATTTAACGTTAATTAAAGTGTGACGCGGCACATAGCGTACGTACCAAATTTTGAAATTTTCATTTATTAGCCTAAATCAATGTATGTGACCTAATACATGTCCCTATAGAAGACTATGTTCCATTTCGATTTGGAAGTACGTGAAACATAAAGCTTTAAGGCCTGAGTTCCATGAGCCTTGTAGTGTAATAGTGTTTTCTGGTGTATGTTTTTCTCTCTCGGATTTATGGAAAGAAATATTTTGTAACATACGCGTTTTGGGACTTACGCTCTTGTGCCGTGTCACTCTTCCACTGTAAATTATTTAAATTATCTCTTACTTTTCAGATATTTCCTCCAAAAATTTCATCAACGTAGCTGCAAGGCCTAATCTTCTGTGATCAGGTGAAACTGTGAGAGCTGTTACATGTCCATGCCAATTTTCTCCGTGTCCTTCTGCCTTTCCCATTACTAAAAATCATTGATTGTACAGTTGTACACATTTTAAAAATATTTAACATGTTTTCGATATGGTGCGGGTAATATTTTTGTAAGAATTTTCTACAATGTTTAAATAAGTTACCAGCAGCCCCCTGCATGGACGTTAGTTCAATAGTAAGATTAACAGAAACGGGGAGGGCTGATGGTGCTCGGAGTCTTTCCAGCCTGTGTTTCTCAAAGTACAGCAGAGACGTTTTGAAGTACGTGTTTTTGTTATTTTTATTATGATAGATAGGTAAAAATGGATGTCATTTTTGAGTTTTGAATACCGCGTATCAAATTAGCCCGGTTGGGTCTCGCCACCACGTAAGAAGGCGATCCAGCCAGGAGTACATATATAAAAATATCGGTTTTCCTACATCTTGTACACAGAGAAAAATTTGACGTATTCTCACTCTTGATCTTTACACCATAATTTCTAATAGTGTTCTAAATAGGATAATTTTTTGAAAACGGTTAATGAAAAATAAATAATTAAGGTTTCCGTTAATATAAATATAATCATGATTATGTAGCTGACACGGCTCCAGATTCACGTTTTTCTTCACCCCGAGTTGTAGAAAGAACTATGGTGACTTGTCGGCCTTCCTCATGGAGCACTCTAGGTAGAAGGGGGAGGGTGGGGTTACGGTATATTACGGACAATCAAGTTTCTTCATATCTTTGATCCCGTTTACTGCACTAGTTGAATGCATGTGTGATGCTTCTACCTTGATTTATTCGTTAAGCTTTGCGTGAAGTCTTGACTACAACGTTAGTGTTTTATTTCTTTTATTCATTTTCGCCAAAAAATGTGTTACCGAAATCATAGCATATTTGTATTTTAAATTATTTTTTACATAATTACTATAAGTTCTATAAGAACTATAAGTTCCATACACTAAGACTTTAGATTCTTTTAACTATAAGTAATTGAGAACAATTTTTTTAATGGGTTTTTATTTTTAAGTACAGTCGAACCTCGGACACTGTAGCTTTGTACACTGTCACAACTCCGACACTGTCATCCGCTGTTTCGCGGACACTGTATGAATCAGGTGATTAGCCCAGTGTCGTCGCATCCTCGAAGCCCCTTCTCTGAGATATGTAGTAAATATGTACTCAGTTTTGCACAATGAGTTGAGTGAAAAGTGCAATTTAAATTTTTCCTAATTGAAATTTTATATTTTAACTTTACCGGGCTTTGAAATGTCTGAAGTCGCTTACACTAGCTGATGCGCAAGTAGTCGAGATAATGCAGGTTGTAGGTGAAATTACGTTGAAGTTGGAGGTTTTTTATTGGTTTTGTGCAATAATAATGGGATATATATTTATGAAGCTATTACACGAAATCTCTGTTTTTAACATTATAGAGGTGATTGAAAACATCTTGTCGAACTCGTTTTTTATAGTAGCAATTAAAACAATCCACGTTTACTAGAACTTTTCGCCCATAGAATTTTATATAAAAACATTATTACTGCGAAAAGGATTTCTAAAAAATAGCATGCAATTAGCTTTAGTACATAGTATAATATTTATTTGAAAAAAATCAATGAAAGGAACAATGTTTGTTTATGTCATAAATAACCTAAGGAAACCTTGTTAAGTCGAACTATGCTGGCATATTTTGTTTTTCTGGCTAGTGGATGTGTACAATATTCAATTCTAATGTTATTAATTACAATAAATATCATTTCAGCATAAGAAAATACGAGTAAAAATAAAATGGTAAAAATCTGTTTTAATTATTGTAAAATAAAAAGAAAATTGTCCCATAACATTAGTATAATAACAGGGGCACCTGCAAAACATCGTATCGACACGTTCCTGTCACTCGACGCCGATTGGCTGAGGGGTGAGACCATGTGACCTAACATTGTCCGATACGCCCGATCCCGATTGGTGACGGTGTCCCAGGTTCGACTGTAATGCGATTATTAGCTTTACATTTTTTCTTTAAAGGTCCCCCTATAAGGAATATAATATGTGACGTACGCCGAAGAAAGGGGACTTACTCTGAAAAGTGAAATTTTCAGGGCGAGCGGTCGAAGTCGACCAGACAGACGCGACTTTTAGGAAAGAGGGAAGACTCACGAAATCTTCCTTTTCCGCTTACCACTTCATTCTCTCGCAAAGGAATGGCTCGTAGACGCGGCTCACGGACAGGGTATAGATGAGACGCGTAGATGTAGTGATGAGTGGTGGGAGGTGTTTCACGTATCTCGAGCTGTCGAGTGAAATCCCGATCTCGCGGGTACCTAAAAACTCAATTATTAGAAATAATAACGCTCGGATTTTTTTTCGGTGGTTTCCTCAAAAAGAGCAGCTCAAAAACTATCGAAAGGTGTAAAAACCTTGATTTCGGTTTCTTTAAAGTAAGCCCACTTTCTTCGGCGCAAATCACATATGCCATTTTTACACTAAATATGAAACTGAAATAATGTACAATTATAAACAACCTATCTGAATTACATTTAAAACTATAGTTTCACTAAAAGAATAGTTAATCTTATTTAAATAAAAATATAACCCATATTGTATAATGCTGTTGGAAAGTCTGTTCTACGGGGTATTCTTGCAAAATTCCTCAAATAAGTATTTAATTGCAAGTTTTTATTTATACTTCATTTATATTTCCCCGCAACAAATTCACGATCCATGCAAGAATAAAAAAAACCACTAGGTTATTATGGTTGCCAGCCAAAACAAACTTGCTCCATCTTAGACCAAACAACCTGAATTTTGTATATCTACGGATTTACTCCAACTCAAGCCAGTAAGTAAGTAATCCAATTTCGCTCGTCAAATAGACGGGAAGTCCGTGATTATGCTAAGCAGTGCAGTAAGACTCTAAAAAAGACGCAAGAAATTCCTTTGGAAGCAAACCAACGACCTCATCGTTGACACATTGAAACCAAGCCGTTAAAAATAAAATTGAGACACCTTTGGTTGCTATCTCAACTCCTGTTACCAAGGACAAGGCCAAGCTCCAGTTCCAAGTTTCAAAGTGAGCAAAATATAAATAGGATAAATCAGGAAAACATTTAAAACGTAAATTCGATTGTAAATCTTCTTTACTTATAAAATATCGGTAACTACACTTTATGTGCTAATAAAGATCTTGTACCCTATACAAGCCAAGAATCTTACTCTGATCTTGCACGATATCACAAGTAAAGAGTTAAAAAATGTAATATTTTTAAATTGGTAACGCGACACATTCACCCGACATATTCGTCGATAACTTTAACTACACAATCTAACTTACACACCATTTTTTAATGGAAATAATTTCTTTAAATATCTCACTGAGAAAGGAGCAGGTCAAAAACTATCGAAAGGTGTAAAAACCTTGATTTTGATTTTTTTAGAGTAAGCCCCCTTTCTTCCGCGCACGCCACATATACAAAAAAGCAATGTTCAAAAGATATTGTAACTAGAATCAACATTGTTCCGAAGGTCATTTGAATACACGACTACCACAAGTGAGACACAAGTTGAAGACTCAGAAATGAGTCCAGCCGATATTGAGTTTCAGCTGTATCAGAAAGACTATATTCCACATCAGTTAACATATACAGAACAAGAAAAAGCTGATCAATAGTTGGCAGTGGTTCTTTAATACATTTGATAAAAGATGAAATTAGTCATCCAAAATATTCAACATAAATATGCAAGAATAATTTTTTATAGGGAATGATGAACATGAAGTTTAAAAGCAAGCAACCTTTAAATTCCAGAATAAGGATCATATATTCTACATCGTCCCTAATAAGTTTTGTTTACATACATAAGCAAGGGATTATTGGAATGCCTTTTCTACATTCTTGAGACTATAGCTTAACAAAGACACGCTTGAAATTAGTATAAAAAATGTTCACTTCCTTCATATTGATAGAATTGATAACCACAAACGAACCATAAGGACTGTTACGTTGGCTTTCAATAGGAAAGATGGGGTTGCAGTAATTGAAGGTAGCGCTTTCATTCCTGCCTCAATTTTTAAATTTTGGAAATAAGGAAATTAAAACCCTGATTTCAAATGCATGAAGGGAAAAGAAAACACAGCGGCTTATTTACTACGAAGAATTTTCCCAATCCAAACAAATTCAACGAAAGAAGCAAACAGAGGTCCAAAAGACTCCAATCCTATACGCTCAGTTCAAAATCACGAATATATTCTTTCAAGATCTGATACTGAATCAAAGAGTGCCTCAGAAAAAGTGGATAATGATGAAGATGATGACAAATAAGAAAAAAAAAAGGATATGAAAGAGAAAAAGGCAATGTTCTTACTTCCACTTTAGCAGGATCACAATGAATTCCTCACAAGAGGAAGAAGAAGAAGATAACCATGATCCAGTTACCTCTAAGCCAAAAAAACGGAATTATAAAAGAAAATGAACAAACTGAAACAGGTAATTCCGATTTAATAAACAAATACCATAAATGACTTTTTAATCGTTCGGAATCTCGAACCAAATGGAAATCAAATGCCGAAGGAAAACCTTGGATCAAGATTATCAATCAATCTTCTTTTATTGATGACGCTCATTCCAGCTATTTCCATAGTTATCACGATGAATTCTTTAAATTACGCAACAGTCTTTGCAGAAGATATTGGAACGGCTCAACTCTACCATGAAACTTGGAATCTAATTCTCGCCGTCGATGTGGAAAATATCAACAAAATGTTTATAAAATTATGCGAAATCTACACTACAAATTTAATGATGTGTACAATCTGTGCCACAAATTAAAATTAAAAGTCTTAAACAATCGGTGTGATTCTAAAAGCCTGTTTGGAACCCTTGATCAAAATGACCTCGATTATGTAAATAATAAACCAGAATTTTAAAAACGTTACTGAATTCTGTGTACCATGATATTGTCTCAATAAACAAACGAATCAAGCAGAATGTTAAACATTTTAACCGAATATTTAATTATTAATTTTTAATTATTTAATTATTAATGAACTAAGTCGTGATATACATTTATTAATAGACGCAGCAAATGAAAAAACTAATTCAAAGAAAAAGAGAACTAACAACATCTAATCTATATTTCCAAAATAGGAATATTTATTGTTAATAGAAGGTGGCTGTATTCAATCAAAACCCCCCTTCTAGAATTCAATAATTTCTCAATTTTCCGACTAATCCATATTCATAAGAAAATAGGAAATGCCTTGCTTGCTATATTTCATGAAAAAGATTTTTAAACGTTTAATAAACAAAAAACCTTGAATTTATCAACTGGCAGAGAAACTATCAATAGTTGTAGAATTCTTGACGTTCATAAAATATGTAAACGCAATGAACTATCGTATCTGATATCTGAAACCCAAATGTGCGACAAAAAATTATAAGAACCAACGTTAAAAATCTTTATAATAACTTCTTTTAAATGTCTTGCTTTAAAATGAAGAAACTTGTATATATTCCATTAAACGGCAGAAAACATACTTATTAGTTGCCGAGAAAGACCTAGGAATAAGCATACTTTGAAAAAAATGCTAAGCATCTAACTTTATCAGGATCAACTTTTATAGTATCAGATGAATACTGTATTCTTCAAACTGGCAGTCTGATGATAAAACTACGAAAATCTTCCAAAATCAGAACAATTACTTATTATGATAACTCAATCAATACAGCGTTCAATGCTGACGAATTATCGCTGTTAGATTAAAAAATGCTTCAATTACAAAAAGCTGTCAAATTACATAAGCTGTCTTAAAAGAAATTAGCCAATCACTAGATGATATATAAATTCCTTAAATAAAATTAAAGGAGAGTAAGGAACTCATACTTGGTCCGAAAAAATAACCGAAATTTTATCGTACATCGGATACACATCAATATTTTTAGTTTTGATTTACACTTTTTACAAATCCGGCTTCTTCAATTTATTGAAAAAATTATATTCAAAAGTATGTATCAACCTATTGCGCATCAAAAATATGATATAACATATTAACCCATAATCAGGTGTAAGGTACGTTTGTCACACACCATCGATATTAGAACTAGATGATGCGAACGAACCTGAAGCAGTAACCCAAAATGTCTGCATACGTTTTCTAGGGGTAAAACGAATCCAAAACGGTGAGTGTAACGCTGTCATTTTGCAGACACCACAAAATTAGTCTTGTGGTAGAATGTGTATCCCTTGCACATCGCAGCTCCCACCTAGTAATTAATGAAGCTTGGAATCGGTTCATCGTTGCCTGAGTGGGCATTAATACTGGAATTATTATTTTGGAAAGTCTGTTCTATAGCCATTCTTCCAAAATTCTCATAAACAAGTTTTTAATCGCAGGTATATATTTATACTTTACTTTTATTTCCTCGTTACAATCGGATAATAATTAATTAATTAATGTAAATTCAAGTTTTATTCTCTGACTGTACAATCTTCATTATTAGGTAGTTAAAAACTGACTTTTAATTTCCTCGGAAAATTATTTTCATATCACTGTATCTTACTTTGAAACGTAGAATAACTACACTTGTATGAGAATAACGTAAAAAATAACTGTAATTTATTTTACTAAACAATTTAAATAAAAAAATAATGATCTGTATTGAATACGAGCCTAGAAAGAAACAAAGGTACAAAATCACCGTCAAATATCGTGTTGCAAAACCATGAAACAAAAATAAACTTAAGTACCATTAGAAATTGTTTTTATTAAAAAAGAAGAGATAAACTACTAAAAATTAACAATAATACGTGAAACAGTAGGTTTTTAAATTTCTGGGTCATATATGGGACGATGTGGAAAGAGAAGGGTGGGGGGAGGGGGAGTTTATAAGTGGGTTAAAAATGAAACTTATTGATATGGTTTTATTTTCTAGAAAACCCTCTTCAATTCCCGAAAAATTCGGAAACTTTTGATCAAACCCTGAAGTATCAGTATCAGTCGATTTCCAAAACGTTATCCTATTCTGCGTATACTATACAATTCATAGTGTTTGTTAGTAGTACTTCGAAATACACTTCTATTTGTAGACTTCCATGCTTTATAAGATTTCAGTTAGAATACACATTTACAGGAAGATCAGGGGTAATATAAAAAGAAAAAAGACAGAATCCTTTCGAGTATTCACCTCTATCAATATCATTACTCTCATTAAGAAAGTGAACAACATTGGCAGAGAAAAGAGTATAATAGGCACAAAATGAAGATTTTTAAAAAAATCTGTTTGCAGGGGTTCTGAAGGCATTTGTGTACCATCGACGTAAAGAGATAAGAAATTAATCTTGTAATTTTTAAAGTTAAATGGATGAAGTGCTCTATCTCCATTAAAAGCTTTGCTCTCAAAGAAATTGATTATTATTATTTCAGGCAGCTGTCCGAGAATAACATTCTTATGAGTTTCACCATGAATACCACCGTGTAAAGTAAGCGCTTTCACCTCGACCGTTGTTATCGGGTAATCTGATGTTCCTTGTACAAGAGCTTTTGCCTGTGCTCATAACATTCCGGGGTTTATTTTTGAACGACGAACGAGGAGCGATTCTTTCAAAATGTGTGAGCTGCATGTCCTGACAGGAACCATGAGGTAAAAGCAACTTTTGCATAGCCAGTCGAAGACGCATCTCGATTCTGTTGAGAAGAAATTTGTTTTGATTGTAAATATCGCAATTTAGGTGACCGATTAGAACTACTGTCTTGCCTGCACCAAAATAATCGCGACGGATATCGATATCTGTATCTGTATCTTTGGTGGTCAAATCTTCTATTTTTCCAACAGTACATACAGATCAGAGCAGAAGTCAGATGACTCTGTTTTGCAGCTGGACCATAATTGAGCAATGTTTCCAGGTATGCTCTGTACGCATATGCGTTGTTTGCATGAGAAAGGAGTTTTTGATTAAAATATACGTCCACCTGATTGAAAATCGAATGAAGTAAGATCTTTATCACACTTAAACTTTTCAGACCGTCTGCATTTGCAGAAGTTTCTGCCAGTGCTTCCAATTTGATGCGTATACTGAGCATTATATGAGAGAGATCTATGTATTCTTCGCCGCGGCTTGGAATGACAAACTCTATCGGCGAAACATCAGTCAGCGATGAAACGAGCTTGCAATAGAACAATTGCGAGCTCTCAATAGATTTTTGAGTAGGTGGAAGAGAAAAAAGATCTAGTTCAGTTTAAAAATACTCGCTGGATTGTGAGTATAAAAAGGAAATCCTACAATGATCTACTTGTTCACTGCCAAAAATGTCAAAAATTGAACAATTTTTTCCAGCATTAGTTTTACGCTTTTGTTTCTTCTGTATTTTTATAATTTTCCCCTTTTACTACTATTGATCCTCTTTTTAGATTTTGTATTTTTCACTCCTTTCTTTTTCTTCTTCTTCGATTTATGCGCTGTACTAAGCCTTTTAACTTTTTTCGATTAGTCCCTTTTCAAACCTACGTGATACTCTCTATACCAAGAACTCCGGGTAACTGAGGTTCGAAATTTTTCACACAAAATTTATATCCCGAGCCGTTCATAAGATTATAAATTTTATACAAAGCTTTTTTTTGTTGAATTTTTGACCAGATTCCTTGAAACGAGCGTCAAATCCCTGCTCAAGAGGTAATTTGCTATCGACATCATTTAAAACGTCAACACCTGTTAGACCTGCCTCTTTACCAACTGTACGCGCACCTCATGCTAGTACCGGCATTACACGTCGAAAAAACCCATCTAGAAAACTTTCACTTAGATGACCTCCCTGATCCGACATCTGGCAAGAATTTTACCGCCAAGGTTCGAAAGTTCGGGCGCGAACTCCGGACGCGTTATCGCACACTTAACCAGTCAAAGATGCTGACCATCAGACAGCATATTGTTGAGAGAATACGGATACTATCTGACGCTAAGAGAAGTCTAGAGCAGAGAGAGAGTTGGGTCAGAGAAAATCAACAGTTTCTCTCTGACCCATCTTGACTTTTCCAAAACCCTCCAGTTACTGTTGAACATCCGCCCAAACCAGAGGAGGTTGATGTATTTTGGAGAGAAGTCTATGAAGTGCAGCATAGACTGGACGAAGTCTCAGAGAACATAAATAGATTTAAGGAGCTGTGTGATCCCCTCATAACACCTGATGAAGAATGCCCAGCCATCACTACCGAGGAGGTAAAAAAAGTATTAAGAGGGATAAAGAACTATTCCGCTCCGGGATCAGATAATGGATCAGATGGTGGAAAAAGTTTCCATCAACGCATCAGCATTTGGCCCGTATTTTCACCTCATGTTTCAAGTCGGAAGAGCCAATTTCGGAGTGCTTGGTGGAAGGGCGCACAATACTCCTGCCGAAAAAAGGCAACTTAGCTGATCCGAAGAATTACAGACCAATCACTTGTCTGAACACACTATATAAGATATTCACAGCTATCCTAAATGATAGGATTGTTCGGGCAATTGAACCTGTCTGGCAAGAAATGTATGAACAACGAGGCTCAAAGAAAGGCGTAGCGAGATGTCGGGAGAACCTGTTCATCGATAGATGTGTCTGCAAAGATGCAGAATTTTACCGGCGTGACCTATCGATGGCCTGGATTGATTATCGGAAAGCTTTCGATTCTACATCCCATAGACTTATCATCTGTCTTTTGGAAATCTTACAGATTCATCCGCAAATAGTTGGGTGCATAGAGAGATTGATGCCGCTTTGGAAAACCAGATTTACTATCTCATCTGGCAAAAATCGTGTGACAACTAACAAGGTCACGTTTCAGAGAGGTGTCTTTCAGCGCGACACCATGAGCCCACTCCTCCTTTCCCTTACATTATTGCCACTATCTCTAGCACTGCGGCATTCCGACGGGTACTTGTGCGGCAAATCTGCAGATCGAAAGTACAAAGTCACTCATGTATTTTACATGGACGATCTTAAGATCTATGCTAAAAACAGAGAGCAACTGCATGTAGCTCTGGGGATTATCGAACGATATACTAAGGAAATTGGAATGGAGTTTGGGTTAGACAGATGCGCCAATGTTTATTTGAAGCGAGGAAAACTTAATGGCATCCCTGAAGATCCTGAACTCGTTGATAGAAGCGTTATACGACACCTTTGCGCTGGAGAGACTTATATATACCTGGGCGTGCTACAGAGCCGCATTCAGGATGGGACGTCTACAAAGGATACTCTCCGAAGCAGATGCAAACGTCTCATCCGACAGATTTTGTCTTCCGAACTGTCGGCGAGGAACAAAGTATCTGCAACGAACATGCTTGCCGTCCCGGTACTACTCTATTCATTTGGAGTAGTTCCATGGACGAAGAACGAGCTCAGATCTCTTGATATCGGGACAAGAAAGGTTATGCACATGAACAAAAGCATGCATCTTAAGTCTTACGTTCCGCGACTTTACATCTCACGCCGTTAAGGGGGTCGCGGAATATTGAGTCTTGAATGTCTTCACAACAGGATTATTCTGGGTACAGCGCATAGAGTTGCAAATGGAAGAAACCCTCTTCTTAAAATGGTCAGGTATCACGAAGAAGTGGGCAAAGGAGCATTTCTATACAAAGCAGCGGAGGAGGCTGCAGAAACAGTCGGACTTGACTTCAGTATTAGGGGTGAGCAAAATGCATCAAATCTAATCTATCTCGAGTACTCACTCCTGAAAGCCCGGATTAAGAAAGCA
>NC_046662.1:119201164-119210256 GCF_010883055.1 Belonocnema kinseyi
TAAAACGAGTGATGCTTATGCAAATCCACAGTTTTTGACCAATCGTCTCTAAATATGGCGCACATATTCTTTGCGCTCCCAAACAGATCGTAAGAGTAAGGGGGCATACAAAAGAAGGGTGGGGCTGCCAATGCTTTTGACACATCAACATCTAATTTTTCACTTATATTCTTTGGGCTCCCGAACAGGTCATAAGAATATTGGGGGATGATGGAGAGGGGGGGGCACAGTTTTTGAAATATATATAATCAAGTGGCCTAAAACGTACGATGCTTATGAAAATCCAGTATTTTACCATTGGCACCAAATTTTGCACACATATTCTTTGGACTCTCAGCCAGGTCGTAAGATAAGGGGGGAGCAAACAAGGGTTTTGAGCAATTGACATAAGATTTTTCACCCTTATATTTGAGCTCCCGGATAGGTCGTAAGGGTATTGAGGGGAAGATGGCGGGGGGGGGGGCAGTTTTTGAAATATATAAATTCAAGTGGTCTTAAATGTGTGACGCTTATTAAAATCCAGTTTCTGAAAATTGCTACCAAATTTTGTACAAACATTCTTTGGGCTCCCAGATAGGTCTTCAGAGAAGGGGGAGCCATACGAAGAGGTGGGACAGATGGGTGGGACAAAGCTGCAGTTTTTGACCCATCAGTATCAGATTTTTCACACATGCTCTTTGGGCTCGCGGGCAGGTTTTACGAGTATCAGTTTTTAAAATTTAATGTATAAAACTGAAACTTGTAGTTTTTTAACAAGTTATATTGAAATTTCACTTTTGTTACTTGAAAATGTTTTTCGTTCTTTAAATCTTGTTAAAAATTTTTCAAAAAGAAAATTTGCTAGGTTTCATAAATCTTTAGATTTTTTGTTAACTTTGTTATATGTTGTGTAACAGAAATTCAGAGAGAAATAGAATAGGATTACTTTGGCTGTTAGAAAATATATTTTGTTTTTTAAATCTTGTTAAAAAATTTGCAGGAAAGAAAGTTTTCTGGATTTCGTGAATATTTACTTCTCTTTAGTTTTGTTGCAAGATATGTAACAGAAATTCAGAGAGAAATGTTGTTTTATTAGTGTGACCTTGTTACAAAAATGTTACGAGAAGGATTGAGAATTTTAAATAGTTTGAAGGTTTTGGAAGTGGTCGCTGGAGCTTGCTCCTCATTGGTTGATGAGACCCAACTTTCAAGGTTTTTTGTGGCCCATCTTAGTTGAGTAAAATTAGCGCAGTTGGCATGCAATACCTGCACATGGTGTGCGGTGAAACACTAACGGAAAAAGTTAGTAAAATAAGAATCCCCATGGAGTGTTGTATAAAATGGAGCCTATTTGACAGATATAGCAAAATTTTGATAATATCAAGATGAAGTAAATGGCATTGTACCCAGAGGCCGACCGAGACACAATGGGCCAGGAGACACGGTTCCGTGGCCAAAAGTGTAATTTTTTAACTTTCGAATTTGCACAAGAGTCAGGCGATTGCACTTAATAATAATTGATGCATCTTATGTGTAAATTATATGCTAAACAATAAAATCCTGCTCCGTTGATTAACAGACAAAATACATTTTTTTAAATCCTTCATGTGTTTATAGTTCAAATATCTAACAAAGTTATAAGCCCGTTATTTATTTTCAAATGGTTAGTTTTTCCTTTTTACCATTAGATATACAGAAGGTACAACAAATTTTAACTAATTAAATTTTTTAAATTAAATTCCTGAAACATTCATCTTATCAATGAATTAGTAAATTGGTAAAATACTTTCTTTTATTCGAGAATACTGTGGAGTTCCACTACTTATAAACAATTTTAAAATATCTATGTGTTCACTATGTTGTCTAATTCACGATAGAGGTGCACGCTTTTACCAGTTTTCATAAATAACATTAAAAATCACAAGTGACGGAGTCAGCGTTCGAGCGCCAATGCCCTTCCCGACGTGTCTTTACCTAAGTTGCACGAACCACCACACACACAGGCACGTCTGGTATTTCCTGTACTTTTCACTTGTTTTCCAGTGTACATTCCTAATCGAAAGTAAGAGAATATACTTTTTCTTCTGGTTGGATTTCTTTTCTTGGATTCGATTATATTATATATAATGTGTAGATTTACCAAAATGGAAATTTGAAGTTAGATAATACTTAAAAAGTTTAACGTAAGAAGCTAGAAGAATTTACAAAGAAAGCACCTTGAACACCACAATGTTTATAATTATATTTCGAGCCTCGTTCTCAAGATTATACTATGAACCATATAGTTATCCCTAAGTTCCGCTAGATTGCACAATATTCTAGAGACTAAATAAAAGAAAATTAAACATCACGGGCCTCGTCCTTATTCGCTTCATATTTGTTTGTTCTGCGCTAGAGTAAAGGCACGCGTTATACATATAGTCTTTATTTTCATTTTACGTTGTGCGAATGGCCAGATTTTTCAAGAACCGAATGATATGATGCTTTTTCTTCTCTAAAGAACTTACACTAGAGGTAAGGCATATTAGAGTAACACGAGGGGCGAAAAATTGAATTAATATGCACTGAACAGCTTGCTCGAGCGTCAAGACATCTAAGTGTGCAGTTGCTATTTATCTTGCAAGAGCGGCCAGACATCTTAGTGCGCAGTAGCTATTGAGTTTGCACTTGCGGTAAGACATATATTGAGATATTATACACTAAGGCGGAGTGAAAATGATCAAATTAGTCGAATCGTTTGAGCTGAGCAAAAAAAGTTTGTGTGTTGACATCCGAAAAAAGTAAGAAAAAAACATTTTGAAATCAGTTCATCTCTTCTGTTCCCTTTTTTGAATTAAAAATTTGGAACATTCCAAACAATTTCCCTATTGCTTCGAAAATTATCGCGATTTTTTTACATGGCCATTTTTTGCTACTGAATAATAATAAACAATTATAAATTTAAAAAGATTTTTTTCCCTCAATTTAGAATCTTTTGAAAATGGTCAAAAAACAGGTTTTTTTGAATTGAGCGCTATGTACAGATTTTGAAAAAAGTTGAATATGTCCTTGAACAAAAGAAAAAAGCTGCTATTTTGTTTTTTCAACCAAAAATTTTTTTAATGATGCTTCAAGCGTTCAAATATTGTCAGCTTTACGTTTTTTTAAAGAGATTTTGATGAATTGCTAAATCTAAGCTTTTACACCCTAAAAATGATGGTGTTATTGCGGCAGAACCATATTTTTGTAGGAATTCGCTAATGGACTCATTTTATGTAAGAATCCCCCTCCCCCATATTGGGGTGGGGGTTAATGCGTAGGACGATACTTGTTGTTGGTAACCCATTTTTTAGGGAACAGGTAATAAAATGCTCAGGTATTTTTGATTAAAAAATTTAATTAAAAATTAAAAATTATGTAAAATACATATTGCAGCATTTATATTAAAAATTCTATATATATATATATGTATGTATATATATACACACATATAAGCCATGGTATAACTTCTCGAAAAGTTCAGTCGGCTCAATACTTTTTTTTCCTATAATGAGAATAGAGGCGACTTATCCTATTACCATTATGGCTGAACCAATAGGATCTTCCCCAATGATGTCCTTGAAAGTTTAGTCAAGTTGAACTTCAAGCTTTTCATTACCTGGTAGCAGCTCTATATCCTCTCCTTTGTTCGAATCTAGAATTGGGGAAAATAAGAAATCAGACTTATTCATATTCGTACGAATGTGTCACGAGAAGAATTTAACGAATTAAGCCTTTGGTTACAAAATTATTAAGCTATTGCTCTCAGTACAATCTCAATAATAACAACTGCGCACTAATATGTTTTGCCGCTCGTGCAACCTCCTTAGTGTATAATAGGGCGGAGTGAAAATGATCAAATTAGTCCAATCGTTTAAGCTGAGCAAACAAAAATTTGTATGTTAACATCCAAAGAAAGTAAAAAAAGAAATTTTGAAATCGGTTAATATCTTCTGTTACCTTTTTTGACTTGAAAATTCAAAATTTTGAAAATTCCAAAAAACTTCCCTATTAGGTATTTTCACTTCAATCAACAGCTAACACCACTTCGTAGATTGCTGAGGGGAAAACAAGGGACCAAATGCATGGAAATCAATTCATTTTTGCCCTATTTTGCTAATATCTTCGTAAGAGCTAACTTTTTCTATATAAGTGTATTTTAAAAAAACAGTTTTTATTTTTTAATTACTATTTAATTAAATAATCAAATGATAATAATGATTAATAATTACAATGATATTACCGAAATAAAGTTTTGTTCCATACATTTGATACATTGTTTTCCTCTCATCTTTTAAAAAAGTGAACTTAGCTGACAGTTGAAGTGTAAAATATGTAATTGCTTCGAAAATTATGGCGAATTTTTTCTATATACAGTTTTTGCTACTGAATCTAAATAAAAAATTATAAATAAAAAAAATTTTGCTCTATTTAAAATTGGTTAAAAATCCCAGCGAAATCGCGGTAAAATTTCAGCCACAATCACGCCTCACGACCGTGAGATAAGTGGTTACAGTCTGTAACAGAATCAATATGACGAATCAGCAAAAGTCTCGTGCATCCTAAGAACACGGAGCGACTCAAGGACTACCGCCTTCTGCATTTTTCCCGCAAGTGTTCTAACATATTCTTGACACGCAGGGATGCTTTTTAGGCTATTAGCAAGTGAAATCTTGGCACCTCCAAGAGCGCCGATGATAAGGACGATCAGTTTAACAGAATATTCCGGGTACAATCGTTGCAACACCCTTATAAGGTCTCGATACATCTCTTTCTTTTCATTCTCTTTGGTTATGATGTTTTTGTCAGCTGGTGCAAAAAATTCGATAACGAACATGGTACGCTTCTCGAAATCAAGAAGAACCATGTCTGCCTCAAGTGTGCAATAGAAACAATTGTCGAGAATATAAAGTTCCAGTATATGCGGCACTTCCCATTCTCGACAATTGACTCAATTTCTCCAGAAGCATTTAGAGAAGCGATAGTAAGGTTAATGCCATAAGAGTGACAGAAATGGCAATAAAGCACTCTTAGTGCCGCATTGTGCCTCTGAATGTAGGTCGTTCCTGCGTGAACTGGACAACTAGATAGTATGTGAGCTAAATGCTCGGGGTGTGCATGGCACGCCCTGCAGCTATCATCAGGAATGTCTTGGCTCAAAATGTGACGACGATATTTTAAGGTGGAAATGACACCGTCTTGGCATGCAAAAATGAAACCCTCCGTACCAGACTTCAATCCGGGCGATTTAAGGAAAGTAAACGTTAGCTCACAAGACATTGACTGATCCTTCACATTTCTGTGCAAGATACCGTGCATCCTTTTATCGAGGAGCTGTTCACGAAAGTTTTTCTCTTGTGCTATCTTGATTCGGGCTTTCAGGAGTGGGTACTCGAGATAGATAAGATTTGATGCATTTTGCTCACCCTTAATACTGAACTTAAGTCCGAGTGTTTCAGAAGCCTCCTCCGCTGTTTTGTACAGAAACGCTCCTTTGCCCACTTCTTCGTGATTCCTGTCCATTTTAAGAAGAGGACCTCTTCCATTTGCAACTCTATGTGCTGTACCCAGAATAATCTTGTTGTGAAGACATTCAAGCTTCAATATTCCACGACCACCTTGACGGCGTGAGATGTACAGTCGCGGAACTGAAGACTTAAGATGCATGCTTTTTTTCATCTGCATAACTTTTCTTGTCCCGATATCGGGGGATCTGAGCTCGTTCTTCGTCCATGGAACTACTCCAAATGAATAGAGTACTACCGGGACGGCAAGCATGTTCGTTGCAGATACTTTGTTCCTCGCCGACAGTTCAGAAGACCAAATCTGCCGGATGAGACGTTTGTATCTGCTTCGGAGAGTATCCTTTATGGATGGCACATCCTGAATGCGGCTCTGTGGCATGCCCAGGTATGTATAAGTCTCTCCAGAGCAAAGGTGTCGTATAGCGCTTCTATCAACAAGCTCAGGATCATCAGGGATGCCATTAAGTTTTCCTGGCTTCAAATAAACCTTGGCGCATTTGTCTAACCCAAATTCCATTCCAATTTCCTTAGTATATCGTTCGACAATCCCCAGAGCTAGATGCAGTTGCTCTCTGTTTTTAGCATAGATCTTAAGATCGTCCATGTAAAATACATGAGTGACCTTGTACTTTCGATCTGCCGGTTTACCGCACAAGTACCCGTCGGAATAGCGAAGTGCTAGAGATAGTGGCAATAATGTGAAGCAAAAGAGAAGTGGGCTCATGGGGTCGCCCTGAGAGACACCTTTCTGAAAGGTGACCTTGTTAGTTGTCACACGATTTTTTCCAAATGAGATAGTAAATCTGGTTTTCCAAAGCGGCATCAACCTCTCTATGCACCTAAATATTTGCGGATGAACTTTTAAGATTTACAAAAGACAGATGATAAGTCTATGAGAGGTCGAATCGAAAGCTTTCCGATAATCAATCCAGGCCATCGATAGGTCACGCTGGTAGTATGCTGCATCTTTGCAGACCCATCTATCGATGAGCAGGTTCTCCCGACATCCCGCTATGCCTTTCTTTGAGCCTCGCTGTTCATACATTTTTTGCCACACAGGTTCAATTGCCCGAACAATCCTATTATTTAGGATAGCTGTGAATATCTTGTAAAGTGTGTTCAGACAAGTGACTGGCCTATAATTCTTCGAGTCAGCAAAGTTGCCTATTTTCGGCACGAGTATTTTGCGCCCTTCCACCAACCACTCCGGAATTGGCTCTTCCGACTTTAAATATGAGGTGAAAATACGGGCCAAATGCTGATGGGTTGAAGAAAACTTCTTCCACGAGAAGGTTTTGATACAATCTGGTCCCGGTGTGGAATAGTTCTTCATCCCTCTTAATACTTTTATCACCTCCTCGGTAGTGATGGGTAGGCATTCTTTATCAGGTGTTATGAGGGCATCACATAACTCCTTGAAGCTATTTGTATTTTCTGAGTCTTCGTCCAGTCTTTGCTGCACTTCGTAGACTTCTCTCCAAAATACTTCGACCTCCTCTGGTTTGGGTGGGTGTTCGACAGTAACTGGAGGGTCTGGGAAGAGTCGAGATGGGTCAGAGAGAAACTGTTGATTTTCTTTGACCGACCACTCTAGCTGCTCTAGACTTCTCTTAGCGTCAGATAGTATCCGTATCCTCTCAACCGTATTCTGCCTGATGGCTACCTTGGCGGTAAAATCCCTACCAGATGTGATGTAGTCAATCACACACTGAATGCGAGATACGTACTGTCTTGCTCAGCCTATTTTTATGGCGAGTTGATGCATTCGTCTTTTGGTCTTATGATCAACCGTTTCATTATACACACAATAATTAATAGCCCAGAGGGCGGATTCTCAGCAAAAATGTCCATGAATCTCGTAATCCATTTCAGCCAGATCGTTAGGCTTCAGAGAAACCTGGGTGTTGATGTTTCTCGGGGTCATAAAGCATCGCTCTTCCTCTATTGGATGCCTGCCCGCGGTTGGTCTTAGTGTCGCCTCTCTTTCTCTGTTGCCGGCTTGTTCTAGCTGTGGTATAGTAGGAGTTCCGCTTACATAGCCCCTTTTTCGGAGTAGTGCAGCATGACACTAAGACCAACCGTGAGCAGGCATCCAATAGAGGAAGATCGATGCTTTATGACCCGGAGAAACATCAACACCAAGGTTTCTCTCAAGCCTAAAGATCTGGCTGAAATGGACGACGAGCTTTGTGGACATTTTTTCAGAGAATCTGACCTCTGGGATATCAATTATTGTGTGTATAATGCAGCGAAAGCTTTGGCCGATGCGAACCGTAAAACAAAAACAACGCTTAATCATAAGACCAAAAGACGAATGGATCAACACGGCCAAAGTTCGAAAGTTAGCGCGCGAACTCCGGACCCATTATCACACACTTAACAAGTCAAAGCTTCTGACCATCAGGCAGCATATAGTTGAGAGAATACGGATACTATCTGTCGCTAAGAGAAGTCTAGAGCGGAGGGAGAGGTGGGTCAGAGAAAATCAACAGTTTTTCTCTGACCCATCTCGACTCTTCCAGGACTCTCGAGTTACTGTCGAACACCCACCCAAACCAGAGGAGGTGGAAGTATTTTGGAGAGAAGTCTACGAAGTGCAGCAACAACTGGACGAAGACTAAGAAAATATAAATAGCTTCAAGGAGTTATGTTATGTACCAGCGTGACCTATCGATGGCCTGGATTGATTATCGGAAAGCTTTCGATTCGACCTCCCATAGACTTATCATCTGTCTTTTGGAAATCTTAAAGGTTCATCCCCAAACTATTTGGGTGCATAGAGAGATTGACGCTCCTTTAGAAAACCAGATTTACTATATCATCTGGAAAAAATCGTGTGACAACTAACAAGGTCACCTTTTAGAGAAGTGTCATTCAGGGCGACACCATGAGCCCACTTCTCTTCTGCCTTACATTATTGCCACTATCTCTAGCAATTCGCCATTCCGACGGGTACTTGTGTGGCAAACCTGCAGAGACGGTGTCATTTCCACCTTAACATACCGTCGCCACATTTTGAGGCAAGACATTCCTGATGATAGCTGCAGGGCGTGCCATGCACACCCCGAGCATTTAGCTCACATACTATCTAGTTGTCCAGCTTACGCAGGAACGACCTACATTCAAAGGCACAATGCGGCACTAAGAGTGCTATATTACCATCTCTGTCACTCTTACGGCATTAACCTTACTATCGCTTCTCTAAAGGCTCCTAAGGAAATCGAGTCAATTGTCGAGAATGGGAAGTGCCGCATATACTGGAACTTTATACTCTCTACAATTGTTTTTGTTGCTCACTCGAGGCCTGACATGGTTCTTCTTGACTTCAAGAAGCGAACCATGTTCATTATCGAATTTTCCGCACCAGCTGACAAAAACATCATAACCAAGGAGAATGAAAAGAAAGAGAGGTATCGAGACCTTATAAGAGAGTTGCAACGATTGTACCCGGAATATTCTGTTACAGAATGTAACCACCTATCTCACGGTCGTGAGACGTGGTTGTGGCTGAAATTTTACCGCGATTTCGCTGGGAGCGGGTGCAATTTTCCAGATTAGCACCCGCTCCCG
>NC_046662.1:119210356-119214794 GCF_010883055.1 Belonocnema kinseyi
TAATATAAACCAAATATAATTAGAAATATAAAATCAATAATATATATTGTATATAATTTTTGATAAAAAGCAAATCTAATTTGCAATGTAAAATCTGTAATATAAGTCTAAAAAATTCTTACCTCAGCACTTTATTACCTGTACGCTAAAAAAAAGGAATACCAACAACAAGTATCCTCCTACGCATTAAACCCCACCCTAATATGGGGGGGGGGTATTTGTACATAAAATGAGTCCATCAGCGAATTCCTGAAAAAATATCGTTCTGCCGTAATAACACCATCATTTTTAGAGTCTAAAAGCTTAGTTTTAGCTTTTTTCTTTGGTTCAAGCTAAAGAAATTTCAGGTTCGACATATTTAACTTTTTTCAAAATGTGTGCATAGGACTCAATAAAAAAACACGTTTTTTGGCCATTTTCAACCAATTTTAAATAGAGCAAAATTTTTTTTATTTATAATTTTTTATTTAGATTCAGTAGCAAAAACTGTATATAGAAAAAATTCGCCATAATTTTCGAAGCAATTAGATATTTTACACTTCAACTGTCAGCTAACTTTACTTTGTTAAAAGATGAGAGGAAAACAATGTATCAAATGTATCGAACAAAACTTTATTTGGGTAATATCATTTTAATTATTAATCATTATTATCATTTGATTATTTAATTGAATAGTAATTAAAAAATAAAAACTGTTTTTCAAAAATACACTTACATATATAGAAATAGTTAGCTCTTACGAAGATATTAGCAAAATAGGGCAAAAAATGAATTGACTTCCATGCATTTGGTCCCTTGTTTTCCCCTCAGCAATCTACGAAGTGGAGTTAGCTGTTGATTGAAGTGAAAATACCCAATAGGGAAGTTTTTTGGAATTTTCAAAATTTTGAATTTTTTTTACTTTTTTCGGATGTTAACACACAAATTTTTGTTTGCTCAGCTTAAACGATTCGACTAATTTGATCATTTTCACTCCGCCCTATTATACACTAAGGAGGTTGCACGAGCGGCAAAACAAATTCGTGCGCAGTTATTATTATTGAGATTGTACTGAGAGCAATAGCTTAATAATTTTGTAACCAAAGGCTTAATTCATTAAATTCTTCTCGTGACACATTCGTATGAGTATGAATAAGTCTGATTTCTTATTTTCTCCTATTCTAGATTCGAACAAAGGAGAGGATATAGAGCTGCTACCAGGCAATGAAAAGCTTGAAGTTCAACTTGACCAAACTTTTAAGGACATCATTGGTGACGATCCGTTGGTGGCTAAATCCCTGGATTCAGTTCTTCATCAAGCCTTGTCATCCAGACCTAAAATCTGGGTAGAAGAGGTTGCGACAAAGAAAGATTTAGAGGGGTTATTGACAAAGTACAAGAGGCTTCCATTTTTGGAAGCTCTCAAAATGAACCCCCCAGTCGAAATGAAACTTTCTTTATCAGCCAAGAAGAGAGATGAATATTGGAAACAAACTCAAAATGCTATTGGTTCAGCCATAATGGTAATAGGATAAGTCGCCTCTACTCTCATTACCGGAAAAAAAAGTATTGAGTCGACTGAACTTTTCGAGAACTTATACCATGGCTTACAGATTTTATCTCACACTGACCATAAACAATCTGTTTCAAAAAGAGCGACGGTTACACCAGCTTTCTCAAAAGCAACAAAAGAAATTCTCGACAAAACGAAACCAGATGAATACCTCGTTGGTAGCGACCTCAAGGTGAAGATAAAAAATGTAAAAGCAATCGAGAAATTGACGGCTGATATGAACCAATCCACTCAAAGCACTTCTTCGAAGGCAAATGCCTCAGGTCACTGCCCGGGTTGCAGGCCTGGCCCCAGCCAGGCATGGCAAGGGTTTCCGAACAGACTAAGCCTTCCCTTCAGGAATAACAGCAAAACAGGTATTTACACACCAAAGACACAGGTTCAGAAAAGCGTACCACAACAGAATAAAATCACCAATATGAGGACAAAACAGTAAAGGATATGAGTATTGTCACAGCTCGCTTAAGTTTCTTTCTTAACGAATGGCGAACAATAACATATAATCCTTTTTTTCTAAAATGTATCAGCCGTTATGTATCTAATTTTGACCGGCCGATTGTTCAAAATCGAATACCAATCACAAACATCCCTGTAAATCAAATGCATAGATACAGAGATTCCATTGATTTAATCATTAGGTAAGGAGCGATAGAAAGCTGCCCATCGCTGCACGATCAATTTGTCTCCATTTATTTTCTAACCCCCAAACCTGATGGGTCATATCAATTTATTCTAAATTTAAAACAATTAAATGAATTTATCGACCCTCCTCACTTCAAAATGAAGGATTTACGAACGGCTAAAAGTTTAATTTTTTCAAACTACTATATGGCATCTCTGGATCTCTCAGACGCTTTTTACCTGGCTACAGTTCAAAATACGAGTAGAAAATACTTGGGACAGTTCAAAATACGAGTAGAAAATACTACGGCTGGTTCTATCTGAAGCAACTGGTCAGATACAAGGATAAATCACTTGCAATCGTAAATTTTAATTATGATATGAAAATTAGAATACCTGAAGAACTATTACCTGATTTATTATGGTGGTAAGAATGTATTAAGAATGCTAAGAGCTCGTTTAAGGATGGGCAATACACCAAAACTATCTTTACAGATGCTTCAGATATGGACTGGGGGCCACTGATAATATCAGTACTTCATACGGTTTTTGGGACGTAAATAAGAAATCGTGGCATATAAATTATAAAGAGCTATTTGTCGTAAAAATTACGTTAAAAAATTTGGCCTCCGACATTTAGAATTACCATATCTTGCAGATGCTCTGTGACCAATCGAACGTAAAAGCTTCTATCTGTAAAACTCCGGAGTCTTGGAATCGCGATCAAAAGTTTAAACACTTTTTTTAAGTAGCAAATAGATCAATATCCATCAATCTATGGCATTGATCACATGGTCAAAAGTATTATTATAGGCTAACTGAGGACATGAGTGTTTCACTTTGTGCAAGGATTTAAAAAATATATTTTTTATTGCTTTCGTACACCATAATGGATCCGCTAAATGATTGCAAAAAATTTGACTGGAGATTCTGTAATAGCCCCCTGGAAACCCCCTTGATACCATGTTTATAGGATATCCCTAATAGCACAGAACGTTCTGGAACGATCTCAGAACGTGTAAAATGTCTACCGACTGGGAACGTTCCACTGGCATCTGAGGGGAATTTTCCGGTGTTGGTATTCATAACAACAATTATCTCGCAAACCGTAATATATAAGTAAAAATGGATGTCATTTTTTAGTTTTGAGCACCGATTATACTAAACATATATAGGTGTCCTTAGATTTCCCTGTTGTGAATTTGTATGGGCTTTCCGACTTTTGGACATAGAACCGGGTTTCCTGGCCCACTGCGCGAGGAAAGAATAGTTAGAATGCATGAATGAGAACATAATTCGAAAAGATATAAGAAGCCTTAGAAACACAAGAGATTCCATGAGCAAATGTATGGACAAGGAGGAAGCGATAGAGGTAAGACAGGTCAGAATAGTGCGGAGACAAATAGTTTATAAGAAATGCATGAGGAAGAGTATCCGTGGAGTGAAAGACGCCTAAAACAAAAGACTTAGGATACTAAGAGGCTCGAGTGGAGAGCTTAACATGACTTTGTGGAGTTCTTCATCTGGTTTGATCGACAGAGAGATGAATGAGTGACCTGGTCACCTGGGTCATTATCACTGACCGGAGCTTGGGACCACAGCAAATTTGGTGCAAAATGAGCGAAGCCACCGAGGGTCAACTTTTTTGGCAGCCGTCCACATGTAGTCCCTTTAGCCGGTGGTAAACTTAAACGTGTCATTTTTCATAAGCTTTTCTTACTCTTTATGCAATGTCAGAATCAATACGACGATCCAGAAAAAGCCTCGTGCACCCTAAGACCACGGAGCGACCCAAGGACAACCGCCTTCTGCATTTTTCCCGCAAGTGTTCTAGCATATTGTTGACATGCAGGGATGCTTTTTAGGCAATTAGCAAGTGAAAGCTTGGCACCTTCAAGAGCGCCGATGATAAGGACGATTAGGTTAACAGAATATTCCGGGTACAATCGTTGCAACTCCCTTATAAGGTCTCGATACCTCTCTTTCTTTTCATTCTCCTTGGCTATGATGTTTTTGTCAGCTGGTGCCAAAAATTCGATAACGAACATGGTTCGCTTCTCGAAATCAAGAAGAACCATGTCAGGCCTCGAGTGAGCAACAGAAACAATTGTCGAGAATATAAAGTTCCAATATATGCGGCACTTCCCATTTCCGACAATTGAATCAATTTCCCTACGAGCATTTAGAGGAGCGATATTAAGGTGAATGCCGTAGGAGTGACAGAGATGGTAATAAAGCACTCTTAGTGCCGCATTGTGCCTTTGA
>NC_046662.1:119214894-119216603 GCF_010883055.1 Belonocnema kinseyi
TCTTATGATCAGCCGTTGGTTTTGTTTTACGGTTCGCATCGGCCAAAGCTCTCGCTGCATTATACACACAATAATTGATAGCCCAGAGGTCGGATTCACCTGGAAAATGTCCACGAAGCTCGTCATCCGTTTCAGCCAGATCTTTAGGCTTGAGAAAAACCTTGGTGTTGATGTTTCTCCGGGTCGTAAAGCATCGCTCTTCATCTATTGGATGTCTGCCAGCGGTTGGTCTTAGTGTCGCCTCTCTTTTTTTGTTGCCGGTTTGTTCTAGCTGTGGTAGAGTAGGCGTTCCGCTTACATAGCCCCTTTTACGGAGTAGTTCAGCATGGTGTCGCAGACATTGCTGCGAAAAGTGCGATAGCTCCGGGTGTTTCTCGCACCACAGAGCATGCAGCCGTGCCATGTAACCCCGTTCACGGGCCACATTCGCATCGTAGCACTCTAGCAAGTCGTGATTCAGTTACTCCGTCCACCCAAAGGTCGCGACATCCCGCCTATCCATCGCATTGAATCCATTTTCATTGGCTCCCCCAGCTCTAGATTGGTTGGGATTGTTGGCCGACCAATTGTCGGGAGCCCTGCGCGTTCTGTTGTTTTGAACCGCACTTACTACAACTATGTTTGGTGTTGTCATTGTAGTTCCCACGAGAAGCTAGGGAAAGGGGTTCGTCCATCCTTGTAGAGCCCCGCATGCAAGGATAAGGCTGCGTACTCTGAGAGGTCGTCCGGTATCCCAGAGTACCGTTCTAGACACCTCACCCAGGTGCCATTCAGCTTTCGGCACGGTTGTCACACCTCCGCTTGGGGTTTAATTACTTCGGGACCACCCCTGGACAAAGGTCCAGGGGTTGACAATTGACAATTTCGTTAGGACAACCGCAGGATTTCACCGGGAGAGGGGCTGGTAGCTCTAGCAAAAGTCTGGTGCACCCTGCGGACACGGAGCGACCCGTAGGACGACCGCCTTCTACACTTCTCCCGCAACTGTTTTACCATATTTTTAAAAATCAGGGATGCTTTTCAGGCTATTAAGTAGTGAAAGCTTGGCACCTCCAAGAGTACCGACAATAAGGACGATTAGTTTAACAGAATATTTCGGATACAATCGTCGCAACTCCCTTATAAGGTCTCTCTTTTTTTCGTTCTCTTTGGTTATCATCTTTTTGTCATCTGGTGCCGAAAACAGAAACATTTTTCGAGAATATAAAGTTCCAGTATATGCGGCACTTTTTATTCTCGACAATTCACTCTGTTTCCCTAGGAGCGTTTAACGGAGCGAAATTAAGGTTACTGCCGTAAGAGTGACAGGGATGGTAATAAAGAACTCTTAGTGCCACATTGTGCCTTTGAATGTAGGTCGTTCCCGCATGAGTTGGACAACAAGGCATAGACAGTGATCCCAGATCTGAAACGAGACGTGGTCCAATACTATGACACGTCTATGACCGTGTGAATATGGTAGGAGACGATATAAATGCCTGGGTTGCGCGCGCAACCCATTTCTCCTCTTTTGAATTTGAAAACTCGAAGGTGCACGATTGCCGGTCGGAACACTTCGGCGGTTCTATTTATATCTCTATCTGCTTTGGAATAAAATGAAGAGATTTGGATTTTAATATTGCCAGATTTCGATGCTGGGCTGGCGATTCTCATGATTTGAATACTTCGCGCGCCTCTTTAATGCGTGTATTTTGAGGTTACGTTACTTC
>NC_046662.1:119216703-119219424 GCF_010883055.1 Belonocnema kinseyi
CTTATTAAGGATTCATAATTATAGTTGAAAATTCAACTATTTGCCTTCAAATTAAATTTTTTGTTAAAAATTTTACTTTTTTGTTAAAATTGCATCTTTGGGTGTTAAAAGTCAACAATTTGATAGAAAGTTAAACTATTTGGTCGGCAATTAAAATTTTGGTTGAAAAATCATATTTTTGGGTTAAAAATTCAGCTTGTTTGTAGATGATACTCTTTTTGACTTTAAAATTAAATAATTTTGTTGAATGTTCATCTATTTTGTTGTAAATTGACCTTGTTTGGTAGAAATTTAATCTTTTTGGTTGAAAATGTATCATTTTTGGTAAAAAATGCAATTGTTTGGTTGAAATATGAACTGTACATCTTCTTGGGCTTAAAAGTCGATTATTTCACTAAGAGTTGAATTACTTTATAAAAAAAATACTGTTATTTTCAACAAGGTTTTATAATTATGGTTAAAAATTTGAATATTTGGTTGAAAGCTTAACTCTTTGATTGAAAACTCATATTTTTCGCTGAAAAAATCAACTTTTGGTAGATAATTCGTTTTATTGACTTTAAAATTAAATAATTTCTTTGAAAAATCATGCATTTTATTTGAAATTTGTCTCTTTGTAGATCATTAATTTACTCGGTCGAAAATTCATGTTATTGGTTCAGAATTTAACAAATTTATTACAAATTTATTTTTTCGATTAAAAAATTTTTTTTTCTTCTGAAAATGTAACTATTCTAGAATTGATTAAAAATTAATCGTTATTATCTGGAATTTGAACTATTCAATTTTTGATTGAAACTTTATCCTGTACATTGTGTTAGTTAAAACACCAATTATTTGATAGAAAATTAATTTAATTTGTTAAAAAGTAAACTTTTGGGTTAAAAATTGATATATTTTGTTAATTAGATTTTTTTTCTAAAATTAAAAAAATTGAAAAATAAAGAAATTTCCTTAAAATCTTCCGGATTCTTTTTTTTTTAATTTTTAAAATGTTTTCAAATAATCACTTAAAATTTTTTTGTCAAAATAAAAAATCATTTTTAATGTTCTTAGCAATCACAACAATTTTTGTCATTCTTTTTAAATACTGTACAATTTTAAAAAAGCTTTTTTTTTTTAAATCTGCAAAAGTCTAAATCGTATTTCAAATTATTTGAAATAATTTCAAGTATTAAATTAATTCTGAATCTTTTTTTAAATTAAAATTGTAGCTTTTAAACTTAAAATTTAGCTCATTACAAATTTAACAATTTAAGGCTTTCTATTTCGAACCATTCTGTTCAAATTTGTATAATTTTTAACATTTGTTTGTAATGGATTGTTTTAAATGAATGGTCAAATATTGCTGATAATTCACGAAATTTTCTATTTTTAATTTAAAAATTTCAAATTGAATGGGTTGAAAATGAAAATTTTTTATACTGAACTAATATTTCAAGTCATAATCGAAAAAAATAAATTAATTTTCTAACAAATAATCGGTGTTTTAACTAATACAATTTACAGGATAAAGTTTAACCAAAAATGGAATAGATCAATTTCCAGATAAAAGCTGTGATAAAAAATTGAATTGAAAAAGGAAAAAAACGAATTTGCAATAAAATTGTTAAATTTTCAAGGGAAAAGGTGAATTTTTGACCAAGAAGATAAATGTTCTGTAAAAAAAAACGATTTTCAAACTTAACCAATATATACGATTAATTTTTAATCAATCCTATAATAGTTACATTTTCAGGTAAAGATAAATAATTTTTAACGGAAAAAATGTATTTTCGACAAAGTTGTTGAATTGTAAACCAATTAGATGAATTTTCGACCTAGAAAATTAATGATCTACAAAAAAAGACAAATTTTAAACAAAATACATGAATTTTCAACGAAATGATTTAATTCTAATATCAAAAAGACGAATCATCTACAAAAAGTTGAATTTCTTAAACGAAAAATATGAGTTTTCAATCAAAGAGTTAAACTTTCAACCAAATAGTTCAATTTTCAACCAGAATTATAAAACCTTGTTAAAAAAAAAACGTATTTTTTTTACAAAGTAGTTCAACTTTTAGTGAAATAATCGACTTTTAAACCCAAGAAGATGTACAGTTCATATTTTAACCAAACAATTGCATTTTTGACCAAAAATGATACATTTTCAACCAAAAAGATTAAATTTCTACTAAAAAACGTGAATTTAATTTTAATAAATTTTGTAGTTTTAAAGTCAAAAAGAGTATTATCTAGAAAAAAGCTGAATTTTTAACCTAACTTAAAGGCAAATAGTTGAATTTTCAACTATAATTATGAATCCTTACTAAGAAAAAATTAATTTTTTTACTAAGTAGTTCAACTTTAAGTGAAGAATCGAATTTTCCACGCAAAAATTATGATTTTAATTTTTAACAATGTAGTTGCATTTACAACAAAACCACTTTGCAACCAAAAAATATTTACAGTTGATAATTTCTACAAAAAAAGACGAATTGTTAACAAAATACCTGATTTTTTAACCAAAAATGGTATAGATTGATTGTCAGTTTCAAAAATTTATTTTCACCGAAAGAGATGAACCTTTAAATAAAAGAAATAATAATTTTAACAAAGTATTTGAATTTTTGATAAAAAAGAAGACTTTTTTACAATATAGTTACATTTTCAACAAAATAATTAATTTTTCAATCAAATAATTGAGTTTTTATCCAAACGGGATGAATTCCAAAATCA
>NC_046662.1:119219524-119221549 GCF_010883055.1 Belonocnema kinseyi
GAAAAATCATATTTTTGGGTTAAAAATTCAGCTTTTTTGTAGATGATACTCTTTTTGACTTTAAAATTAAATAATTTTGTTGAAAGTTCATCTATTTTGTTGTAAATTGACCTTGTTTGGTAGAAATTTAATCTTTTTGGTTTAAAATGCATCATTTTTGGTCATAAATGCAATTGTTTGGTTGAAATATGAACTGTACATCTTCTTGGGCTTAAAAGTCGATTATTTCACTAAGAGTTGAATTACTTTATAAAAAAATACTTTTATTTTCAACAAGGTTTTATAATTATGGTTAAAAATTTAAATATTTGGTTGAAAGTTTAACTCTTTGATTGAAAACTCATATTTTTCCCTGAAAAAAAATCAACTTTTGGTAGATAATTCGTTTTATTGACTTTAAAATTAAATAATTTCGTTGAAAATTCATGTATTTTGTTTGAAATTTGTCTTTTTTTGTATACCATTAATTTTCTTGGTCGAAAATTCATGTTATTGGTTGAGAATTTAACAACTTTATTGAAAATTTATTTTATCGATTAAAAAGTTTTTTTATCTGAAAATTTAACTATTCTAGGATTGATTAAAAATTAATCGTTTTTATCTGGAAATTGAACTATTCTATTTTTGGTTGAAACTTTATCCTGTACATTGCATTAGTTAAAACACCAATTATTTGATAGAAAATTAATTTAATTAGTTAAAAAGTAAACTTTTTAGTTGAAAATTGATATATATTGTTAATGAGATTTTTTCCTAAAATTAAAAAAACTGCAAAATAAAAAAATTTCCTTAAAATCTTCCGGATTCCTTTTTTTTAATTTTTAAATTGTTTTCAAATACTCACTTAAAATTTATTTGTCAAAATAAAAAATCATTTTCAATGTCCTTAGCAATCATAACAATTTTTGTTATTCTTTTTAAATACTGTACAATTCTCAAACAACTTTCTTTTTTTAATCTTCAAAAGTCTAAATCGTGTTTCAAATTATTTGAAATAATTTCAAGTTTTAAATTAATTCTGAATCTTTTCTCAAATTAAAATTGTAGCGTTTAAACTTTATATTCAGCTCATTACAAATTTAACAATTCAAAGCTTTCTATTTCGAACCATTCTGTTCAAATTTGTAGTTTTTAACAGTTGTTTGTAATGGATTGTTTTAAATGAACGGTCAAATATTGCTGATAAATAACGAAATTTTCTTTTTTTAATTAAAAAATTTCAAATTGAATGGGTTAAAAATAAAAATGTTTAGACTGAAATAATATTTCAAGTCATAATCGAAAATAAATTAATTTTCTAAAAAATAATTGGTGTTTTAACTAATACAATTTACAGGATATAGTTTAACCAAAAATGGAATAGTTCAATTTCCAGATAAAAGCTGTGATAAAAAATTGAATTGAACAAGGAAAAAAACGAATTTTCAAACTTACCCAATATATACGATTAATTTTTAATCAATCCTATAATAATTACATTTTCAGATAAAGATCAATAATTTTAAACGGAAAAAATTTATTTTAAACAAAGTTGTTTAATTGACCACCAATAACATGGATTTTCGACCAAGAAAATTAATGAGCTACAAAAAAAGACAAATTTTAAACAAAATACATGAATTTTTAACCTAATTTAAAGGCAAAAAGTTGAATTTTCAACTATAATTATGAATCTTTAATAAGAAAAAATTAACTTTTTTAATAAGTAGTTCAACTTTAAGTGAATAATCGAATTTTCCACCCAAAAATTATGATTTTAATTTTTAACAATATAGTTGCATTTACAACAAAAAAACTTTGCAACCAAAAAATATTTACAGTTGATAATTCAACCGAAAAATGTAATTTTTAATCAAAAAGTATAAATTTTCCATAAAGAAATTTAATTTCTACAAAGAAAGACGAATTGTTAATAAAATACAGGATTTTTTAACCAAAAATGGTATAGATTAATTGTCAGTTTCAAAAATGTATTTTCAACGAAAGAGATGAACCTTCAAATAAAAGAAATAAAATTTTTAACAA
>NC_046662.1:119221649-119238500 GCF_010883055.1 Belonocnema kinseyi
TTTGCCTGCGAGAACGATTTGGCCAACAAGCCCGTTAAAATTTCTCAAATGTGACTTGCCACCCTAATATAGAGAGAGAGTGGAAGAGTGCTTTAAATATCGTCAAGCAGTACATAGGAAAGATTGGTACGGACTTTGGATTAGGAAAATGTGCCAAAATTCATCTGAAGAAATGAAAGACTATTGGCGTTCCCGAGGCTACTGAGCTTGTGTATATAAGTGTTATTAGACATCTTCACACTGGAGAGATCTATGCATACCTGGGCGTGACTCAAAGCCGCATTCAGGACGCAACATCAGCCAAGGACTCTCTCACTGAAGCAGATACGAGCGTCTTCTTCGAAAGATTTGGAATTCTGATCTGTCGCCGTTGAACAACGCCTCCGTCACTAACATGCCTGCCGCCCCGGTTTTACTCGACTCATTTGGGCATACATGTATTATTTATAAAATATCCTGATTAGAATGATGACGAATAACAAGTAATTAATCATTTGTTTAATTTTGATTGCTTCTGTGGACTGTTGGATATTTTGAGTTCGTCACGTGATAAGACGTAAAATATATTTTGTAGAAAACTAGGGATGTATAATACGTAGCAATATACGTGATGTCATATATGTGCCCATCTTTGCAGTCAAAACTTAAACAAACAAAATGGCGAAATCAATATGTCTAACGAGTATGTTAAAAAGATTTCTGATTTCTTTGAAACTTAGTATGCGAGGGTTGTTAAAGTCGCTGACTATGAAAATGAAGACCAAATCCGAAATTCAAAATGGCGGATCCCATATAGTGGACGAGCATGTTGAACAATTTTGGATTCACTTGAAACTTGATATAAAGTGGTTTTCGTGGTCGCTAATTACGAATCTTAGGTAAAAAATTCAAAATTCAAAACGGCTTATCCAATATGGCTGACGAATATTCTAACAAATTTTTGTATGCCAAGTAAAAATGTTATTCTCCTGAAACTATGTGTAAGGGCGGTTTAAGGTCGATTGTGACTCTCTAAATGCTTTCTCTAAATCTCTCTCATTTTTATAGCGTTTTATCCAATAAATTATTTTCTTTATTCCCCTTTAATGGAACGTTCATATACTTCAAATTCATATAATGGCACTCTACTTATTTCCAGCAGACGAGTCCATTTTTTTAAATTGAAATTGTTAAATTTCGCAAATTTTGACGTTTCTTTAAATACAAAGCTCAGTTTCTTGCACCGTAACTGACACAACTTGCTCGCACAAAGCGTACTTTCGAATAGCAATTAGTGCTTCCAATACAGCTCCTCCACCGCAGCGCACATGCGTTGCACCAGCAGCTTCATTGGACGTTCATCGCGCGTTTATTAGGAATTATTAAATATGCTAATCTATCTTTTACAACACATAATAATTATAAAGTACAACAAAATATTATGAATTATTTAAAATTTACATTAATGAAAATATGGTATTCCTTGTTTTGAATTTAAAATCAACAATTTATTTGTAAAGAGTAAAATCAAATAATAATTTAAAAAGAAAGCGTCATTTAAAGTTAATGAGAGAGGAAATGAGGGGTCGGACCCTTTTAATTTTAAGTTTCGACTTTCGGATTATTACTCTAACCATCGCGTCACTTTAAATCTCTAAAGTAAAACTTCGTTTTTGAGGTTTTGGCTAGCTTCTTGGGGATTAGCCTCACTCAGGGACTTGGCAGATAAAATACCTAACTGATAGTGGCGCCATTTGTTATGTCTATCGGTAACTATTTACCAACTAAACAAACAATGGTCAAAAGTAGAAAAAAGGTGGCCAAAATTATTATATATTTATAAAATGGGCCAAATTCTGTTACTCGATGGTTTCTGGGGTCGCTGATTATGAATCCGATGTCAAAAATTCCGAAAACAAAATGGTGGATCCAATATGGCGGACGAGTATGCTAAATATCTGGAGATTTTCTTAAAAATTGGTATGAGGGGCTTTTCAAGGTCGCTGATCACGAATCCGACGTCCAAATTTAAGAAAAACAAAATACAGATCCAATAAGGCGGGCGAGTAAGCTGAATAAACTTTTTACTGTTTTCAAAATTGATATAAGGGTGGTTTTGAACTCGCTGAATACGAATCCGATGTCAAAAACAATGAAAAAAAGAATCGATGGATCCAATATGATGGACCTTTATAAATGTCCTAAAAAGTCATGATCTATACACGGTTTTGTTAAATATGTTTTTTTACTGTCTTATTGTATAGAATTTTTTTAAAACTGAGGCTTTAGAGTAACTGGAGAAATATTAGAAAATCGGACAAACAATTGATATAGTAGGGTACATATTATAAAATAGCAGAAAGAAACTCAATGTTGATATCATTTCACAGTCGTTTATCATCAACGTAGAGTATGATGTGCGCACTTTCCTTCCGAAAAGCATTATTTTGATATTCCCTTTCGTGATGTCTGACATCCTGTAAGCGATGCCCAGCTTTTCAGAAACATTTTTTCTATAATGTCTAAGCATTCTTTTTTATGGGCTTCGAGGTAATTCGGATTCTACGATATCGAATATTTCCCTTCTGGTCACTGAAAAATTCTTATTGTCAGGTGCAGCTTGCAGAAATGTAACGAAAATATTTGGATATAAAAATGTTCTGATTACAACAATAAGGAATAAGTAAACATAACAATGCGAAAGGTCACCGTTTCGTAGTGGTAAGTTTTAGTTACGGTAAGGTTAGGTTTGCATAAATAAAAATATGATGTTAAAATTATTTTCTACATTCTCATAATTTATGATTGAGAAAGTATTACAATTGTACGAAATTTAACAGCATAGTTTTTCAAGGAATCTCCACGTTTCGAAACCCCCTGAATTGGAAAATCAGGTTTTTACGATGGCGTCTGTCTGAAATCGATCACAAACATTTCAATACTTAAAATCTGATCGCATTTCGGAAAAAAAACAAAAATCCCTCGTGAATTCCAATTTCCTATCTTCTGTAATCAATCGTTCGCAAAATACTATCAAGAATAATTAAAAAGCATACCATCCAAAAAACATCCAGTTTTAACCAGATATAGGTTACAAATCTTTTCTCGGCACAAGATACCTGTAGAATTCCTGTTGACATCGCCTTTCCTTATTCCAAATCCTTTTCTGCAGCAGTCTCTTCTTTCCTTCATAAATTCAGGATGTAAATTTAGTAATAATGATATTCACAGGCGTGTCAGTGGATATCCTTGTTTGTGGCCGTCTGCGTGGCGCACTTTCACAAAATAAAACCAATTTCAAGTCGTATTTAGATTATTTTAAGGAATCAGAACCCACAGCCATCGGTCACACCGGGGTACCCACTCCATCTAAATTTTCCGTCCTAATTAGCAAATATGGAAGCTAAATTTCCTGATCCAGAGGCATCCTAATAAGTTTTTAATTTAGTGCCCCGTTATGTTAAATCATTACGTAATTCCCCTTTTGGCATATACGAAACTTTTAGAGAAAATGCCAAAATAACCACGAAATCAAAAATTGTCTCCTTTTTTCCAGGTCCAATTGGCTTTGGAGTTCTGGATATTGTAAGAATTTATTTCCAGGCTAGGTTGGTCAGATACTCTGCATGAAGATCAGACGAAAGTTGTCTTGAATTCTGGAACAATAGAGATATTGTTCTCAAACTCTGTTGATTCAAAATTATGGAGGAAGTTAAACAGTTGAAATTTTTCTTGTTATTATTTACTTGTGCCGAGTTACACGGTTTCTGAATTTTAAAAAGTCTTGAAAATCATACATTATGCGAATAAATATTTTTTCTAATTCTCACACACATTTTGCATACCTTTTAAATTATTACATTTTCACAAATAAATATTGAATACATCTTTTTATTTTACCTACTTCGATCTTCTATTCATCTTAACTATAGTAATTATAAATAACTGTAATTCCTATCACCAATCCCCCTCGAGGTTGGGGCGCGAGTCAATCATTTCGTTGATAATTTTAAGGAGAACCAAGTCATTTACTTCTAAAGTAATTTTTGAGATTTTTCTCTGTTGCTTGGCTGTTGATTCCGATTTTTTCCTTATTCTCTCTCGGGCGTTCCCCAGTTTTATTTCTTGAGGAATTTCAGATTTATTTTTTATTTTTAAAACTTCAGACATTTTATCTTCTGGGGTTTTTCCAAAATTTAATGCTCTCTTTCATTTTTGCGAAGTGAATTGTGTTCCGTGGTCTGAACGTACTTGCTTCGATTTCCATTCCTTTTGAAATTATTACCAATCAACTTTGCCAAAAATGTCCGAGTATTCGCATTTTTTATTGGATAGAGTGTAATCAATTTCGAGAAAAGAACCTTAACCACAAACATGTGCTTAGTCCCTGCCCTCGATGTTGGAAATGGCCCGTAAAAATCAAATGCAATTAACGCGTTCAGGCTTTCCGGGATAATCGGTTGAAATTCTCCTTCCATTGTTATATTCAGATGTTTCGTTTTTTGACATAAATCACACGTTTTTATCCGCTTTTTCCCATCATTTTTTGACCCTTTCCAGTACAGGTTTTTTTTCAATTTTCTTAACAGTTTTTTGTGTGCCTGCATGCCCTATGTCTTCATAAATTAAATCAATTATCGCGTTTCTAGCTTGTTTTGGAATCAACGCACGATCTCTAGTTAGATTTTTAATTTTGTGGAACATTATTTTATTTCTGAAGCAATAATTATCAATTACTTTACCCTCTAATAAATCTTTATATAGTTTTGACGTATCTTCCCTATGTTTTTGAATGCTTGGCAAATTTTTAATTAATCTGAATAATGGGTTAGAATTTCTAGTTATTTTATTTACTACTTTTTTCTCAGTTTCTTCTTTGTTTTCTAACCCAGCTATTGCAAACATTTTCTCATCTGTTTTACCATTTTTCCGCGTGACGATCCTACTTAAATAGTCTGCGGGTACATTATCCGCTCCTTTACAGTGAATAATTTCAAATAAGAACATTCTAATTCGGTTATTGTATAGTTTATTTCGTGTGCCGTATGACATCTACTTACTAACGCAATTATCATTTTGCATCCGTCATCATTGATCTGAAATAATATCGCACTTATGCCTTTTTTTAGATGCATTTGTTTGAAGACAAAATGAACTACACAGCATATATTGAGATAGTGCAACAGATTCTAAAAAATTATGCTTTAATTGCTGAAGCGCAACTTCCTGATGATGATTCCAAGTAAATTTGTTTTTGAAAGTCAATAGCCCACGAAACGGCTCGACGTAATTCGCGTGTTTTTTCACGAATCTGCTGTAATACCCACACATACCTCAAATTTTTTTCAATTGCTTTCGATTTTTTGCAGACGGTATTTCTGTAATCGATTTAATTTTGTCTGAGCATGGCTTTATGCATTCTGGGGTCAGAATAAAACCTAGAAATTTTATTTCGTCCTGGCACCAAGTCCAGTTGTTTAATTTAAGTTTTAGTCCCGCATCTCCTAGCCTTGTGAAAATTTTGTCTAAGTGTTAAAGATGTTCTTCAAATGAGTCTGACGTGATCAGGATGTCATCGACATAAACAGTCAAAAACTTATCAAAGTCATTTCCAAGGACGGAATTTAGGGCCCGTGCAAAACTGTTACTAGCCGTTTTTATGCCAAAAGGGATTCTACAAAACTGATAGGCTGTACCCTCAAAAACGAACGCAGTACATTTTTGCGATTCCTTTTTTAAAGGAATGTGGAAAAAACCTGACGATAATTATGACGTCATTATTTATGTTGACTGGTATTTTAGACTCTAAAATTCGATTTTCTTTCTGTGATTGTGTTTCATAATCTTGTTTTTGCTTCATTTCTAAAATTTTGTTTACATTTCTGTTCCCTGGTTGATCCTTGTTGTTTGATTTACTTTTATTTACATAAGTTACGTCCGTCTCTTGTTCCAAATCACATCATGTATTCCGTAATACATCCTCTGCTATTTCTATTACTTCGTTTTCACCTTGTTTCGCGATATTATTATTTTTGCAAAAGATTGATTTTCCGATTTCTTTTTTATTTACAGAATTTTGTTCCCCGCATGAGTTTTTATTTTATAATTTAGGTCTTTCATTATTTATGGTTGGCTTCATTTTTTTAAACCTATCTTTCGATTTTGTAGTAAACTTGACAATAGGTTCCGCGAAAATTTCATTTTTTTTATAATAACTGTCTGGTTATAATATTTTATATCCACTTTATTGTTAGCACACCAGTTTGTGCATAAAATGATATCGAAATTCAGTTTTGGAACTACTAATAAAATGGATTCTATATCCTGTTTTCCAATCTTATAAGCTTTCCCACCGAATGCGCTATATAATGTTGTACTAGAATCTGGTAAAACTGAAATTTTTGTTTCTTCTAATTTTTTAACTAAATCCTCAGAAATACAATTATACATTATATTTTATTAACTTATATTCTTTTATTATTGTCCCATCTATTCCTCCGTTTAAATAAAAAGCTAGGTCCTCTATATTATTACCGATCCACCGACATATAATCGGAGCTCTATTACAGTCGTAATTTAGTTTAAATCATGCCTACTGAACATTTCTTCAATTTTAGAGTTTACTTCGCCACCAATGTTATTCTCATTATCTTGTAAATCACTGTTTATCGCAGCTACCTTATGCCTTCGTTCATTAAATTTATTCTGTTTATTACCCTGACCGGTATACGACCGGTATACGTACGTTTGTCTGCTCTGATCATCATATACTTTCGGTTACGAGTGTCGCAATAATCCCGTTCCGTCTATCTCATCTCCTTTCTCCAGTTCTCTCTTGCACCCATTTGCCTATTTTGATAATTACTCTCTCTTTCTTTCCTATACCTCCAATCGCCATTTCTTCCGTTTAAGTATATTCTGTCTTTTTGATCATACCCCCTCTAATCTCTCTTATAACTATCTCTATCATAGTTATTATATCTATTATCGTCATCTTTAATACTACCGTCTTTCCGCCGCATATTCCAATTAAAATGATTTCCTCTTTTCATCGGAAATTCTCCTCTGCCTTTTTGATCATATATTTCGCGATTTCTTCCTGTTTCGTTACTCGTCCTATCTTTATCTACTCTTTCATTGTGCCTGTCCTCATTTTCGTATCTTTTTCCATATAAAATCCCTCGTATCATCTATTTTTTTCCCTGTTCCACCCTGATTCACTGTTTTAATATTGTTTCTTTCCTTTTCTCTATTTGTCCCATCTAGCCAAGCAAGTGTTTTTATTATCTGATTGGTTTTCTCAAGATCGACCGAGGCTAAAGCATCTTTTATTCTATTTGGAAGTTGTCTCACTATTACATAATTACGTCCGCATCCTCCCAACGGTGGATCTAAATAATAAGCTTGTCGAATCGGTTGGTAGAAAAACTGAACAAACGTACCATCTTTTCTTTTGAATTTTCGATTTCTCCAATTATTATCCATTTCTGTCCTATACTGAATTTTAAAAAAAATTCCTCAAGAAATTCAGCTTTAAAATCATCAAACCCGTTTCATTTTTCTGAATTTGCAAAATACCAAGATCTAGCGCTACCTTTAAGTGCACTTTTTAGTATGAGTAATTCATGATCGCGTGGTATTCTTTTAATTTCTCGGCATTGCTCTAAATCCCACATGAATTCAACTGGATTTCCCTGATATTCATCATAAAATTGCGGAATTGGCAAATCTTTTTTTACTTTATGATCATATAGCTCTGAACTATGTTCATTTTTCTCTTGTAATTTTGCAACGCATACATAAATGTATCTGTGATTGATTTGATCATTTCATTTAGTATTTGATAGGATTACTTTGCCTCGAGTTAAGATTCACTGATTCATTGTTATTATTTTTCTTGATTTTAACATTCGTTAGTACATAATGTATATTCATGTGATTCTTTGCATGGTTTTGCCCTTGGTGATTTTGTCCGTTTTTCGTATCAATTTCAATTAAATTTTCCCTGTCTACTCTATCATTATCTTTTTATTTTTGGCCTTGTGAAATCTTGATCGCTTGTTTGTCCCCGTAAATTATTAGGAGAATTTTCTCACGAATTATTTTCATTTTGTTCGGGCGCTATTTGAGAGCTTTTGTTAGCTTTCGACTGTAGGGAGCGATGCAAAGGCATTCTCAAATAAAAACCAAATTCTCAGTAATTAAAATTTATTCAAAATGAACGGAAGGTTAAAAATTTTATATTCAAAGAAAACTCAATACTCCATGCAGTGGTTAATTTAAGTTGTAGAATTGCACCAAAATGATTAAATTTCACTTAGGCGATTTTCTCTGTTATGCGTAACATTTATCAACAGATTATAATATCTCTAAACCTCTCACATACATTTCAATACTTAAGGGCATGTGGCACTCAAATCAACCGACCAAGCCAGTCCCAAGATCGAAATTTATTCCCATATGTAAAAATAAAAGTTTAAAAAAAGCGGAAAAATTTTGGGAGTGTATTAATTAACGTAAAAGGAAGGTGTATATCCTTGCGTGGAGTTGGGAAAGCATTTTTTTTAAATAAAAATAGTAATTGATCGTAAATGTTATACTCTATCGTTAACACCTGCTGTGTCGGTAACTGTATTTTTTAAATTCAGGAGACAGGTGGCGCTAGAGTTCCGACTTTTGGATTTAGAACTTTTCTCATGCACAATTCCATTCAAAGTGAACATAACCTACAATCCCAACTCCATTTTAGATAATTTGGCGTATACTCAAATTTCGTTACATCAGAATACAAAATTTTAATGTTTTGCTACCTCGTCTATGCGATTTTTAAATTATAAATATATTTATATAAGTAAATAACTAATATTCAACTGTGTGAATATTTTAAATAATTAAAATATTGTTTTATTATTTAATATATGCAAGAAATAATAGGAGGGCACACAGTACTCATGCGTTTAGGACGGAAAATTGTGGCAACCTTTTTATTGGATAATTGAGGAGATAAAAAGGTGACAATTTTCATTCTCGTAATATTTTCTGGTATGCCGAGTCATTATTTATTTACAACCTTATAAACAATGTATTTGCTAGACATTTACGCTTCCCCACAAGCCAAAATTTTCAAGTTATTCACGGTAACCTTTTTTCATAAATAGATCGAGAAATTCGATATTTTTGGCAAACTGTTTTATTTTCTGGATTTCAAATTTCATGGATAATCAGGAATATATAATTCATTAAATGAAGGGTGTCACGTAGGGTGGTAAATGTTAGGTATATCGAGTAGTCTCGTTATTTCTCTTTCCAATTAGCCATGAAATAAAAATCAAAAATTATTTTTTTAATTTCGTCCCCAAAATCCTATTTTGTAGCGTCTCGCAAAATCACTATAAGTGAAAAATGGTGCTTCTCTAGTTTTAGTCAGTAATTTTTATTTTTTGTGTTTTTCCTAATATATTTATATATGGTTTCTAATATATAAGATACTATTTTCAACTAATAAGCAAATGTTAAAATAAATTGTTCAAACCATTTATTATTGTCATTCGCCATTTTCTCTTAGAATAGAGTTAAAAAGTCTCGTTCTTTTCCGAATTTTGTAACTTTTCAGTTAGAGCAAAGAAATTATCAATTAAACTTGACAGAAATAATTTTTCAAACCATTTATTATTTTTCATAATAATATTATCTTATAATAATACTAGTAAGTCGCAGTCTTTTGTGTCATTTTTTCAATAAGAGTGAGGTAATAATTACCATCATGTCAACTTTTCACTTAGAGTTAGTTAATAATAATTGAAATTTAGCACACATAATTATCTAGACAAATTATTATTGTTTATAGCTATGTTATCCTATAGTAATGCTACACAGTTGTCGTATTTAAATAATTTTAAAACTTTTTAGCCACTCTTTACTTAGCGACCTAATCATTAATGCAAGCTAACAAACCTAGCTGTTTAAACAATTTATTGTTGTTTATAATTATTTAATAGTATAAAAAAACCGTGAGTTTCTAGCAATTATTCAAAAGAAGATAGTTATAAATAATAATTTAAAACATGATGTTTATTAACTCACATTAATTATTACACTACTAAGTAAGCAGTGAATAAAAATATACAAATTTCAGAAAAAGCTTCATTTATCTATTTTTTCCTGAAATTTGTAACTTTGATTTGGGGTTTTAGTTATAAAAAAATGGTAAGTAAACGTCAGAGAGAAACATTTTTTAAGATTTTTTTTCTTTTTTGTAAATGTATTTTTATGAAATAAAAAAGATATTTGAAACATTCTTCACATTAACTATATGGTGCTTATCAGCTATATACTAAGAGAAAACAGCTATAACAAATAATAAATTGTTAAAACAATTATATCCGTGCACTTGCATCAATTTTTACCTGACTTGAATTAAAAAATTTTACAACAAAATTGCAATCATTTGAACCATTATTTATGTTAAATTAACATTATTATTGCCTCACTCTAACTGAAAAGTTGAAAAATTCGGAATAAGCCGCGAAATTCTAACAATATTCTGAGACATTTCAAAAAACAATAATAAATTGTCAAAAGAGTTATTTAAACATCTAATTATAAACAAAAAGTTAAGCTTTATGTATTAGAAACAATTTGGTTTTTAAAAACCGGCAAAAAAATTATAATTATAAACAAAAACTCGCAAAACCCCATTCTTTAATTATGGGTTTTTTGGGACCCTATCAAACAGAATTGTGGGTTAATATTGAAAAAGTAATTATTTAATCGTATTTTATGACTGTAAACTGAAATTTTCAGTTTCGACTCGAATTCACGTAATATTGACAATTCTGGATTTGACCCCCGTGACCCCGCAAATAAGTCACATACATGCAAAGGGTAACAGGTTGTTTTTCCATTAAAATATTCATTATCACATGCATGCAATGTTGTTTATTTTGCCTGCTGTAAACCACATTATTTTGAAATTATACCGGTTGTATTTCATAGGGGAAAGACGCTCACAGTTAATTTAAAACTGAGCATCTGTACAAGTTTTAACTTTTTAGATTCCGTATGCATACCTTTCCCCTAGACTTATTTCTTCCAATGAATCACACGCATGCAAAGTATGATTGATATAATTATTTTTTTATAAGCATGCTGCAGATTTCATACTGGCTAAGAAAGTCTTCAGTTTTCAAAATACTTTTCTAGCCCGACAATTATTTAGGTGTCAAATAGTTTTTTACTTAGGCGTGGTAAGGGGGGCTAGGTGGCACTAGTCAAAAGGCGTACATATTGTAAACACAATACATATATTCAAAATGGTAAAAGAAGCTCGAGAATTATGCCAGGAGAGAAAAGTATGGTGGGAAATAGTTATTAATAAGAGTGCCAGAAAGTAAATGGCGCCTTAAACAAAATACCTTGGATACTAATGGGCCCAAGTGGGGAACCTCCCATGAAGACTTTGTGAGGATGTTCACTTGAGGTGATTGCTAGAGAGATTGATCAGCAACCTGGGTCGGAGCAGTGTTACGGAACGAACGTGTTATTTAAATAAATAACATGTGAATTCTGGATCTATCTACAAATTTTATAACCCTTTCTCACATTATTCCTTTCCCCTCCGAATGAGTCACGCCTTCCCCGAAAGAGAAATGGCGCAGGTAGGCTCTCGTATTCGCACGTTTAATGCATACAATGTAAATCAATTTTTTTAAACATCGCAAATACTATAAATTAAATCGAAAACTGTTGTTTAAACGTCTGAGGAATTACAACCATAAATTGTAACTTAAAATTTTTTCTATTTGTTTTTAAAGAAAGTTCTCAAACCACCTACGGCTTTGACGATTACATTCTCATTCTGAAACTCGCGCTTCGCTCTCGATAACTTGTGTGCAATTAAAAAACTTCATCAAGATAATTTGTAAATCCTATTAAAATCTACTAAAAACAACGCTTTAAACTTATGAATCTCTTAAAAAAACCAACAGTGCATATTTTTGAAAATGATCTAACTTTTGGAACTTTTGTCTAATTAAGAAATTTCATGATAATAGTTTCGAAAAACATATATTTTATATCTAGTAGAAATTTGCATTGATATTTCTTAACCCATTAAAAAACTTTTGTTTCCTTTTTTTGAAAATTTTCAATATGTTGAAATATAACTTTTTGAAGTTTTATCGAAAATTTGACAAAAATTTGTAAAATTCATTAAAAATTTTGTTCAAATTGTGAATGAGCTCAAACTTTTTGATTTTTTGTCTGATCAAAAAATTGAACTGACATAGTTTTTAAATATATTTGATAACTAATGATGATTTTAAATGAAATTTCCTAATCTTGTAGAAGAATATTTGTTTCTCTTTTTCTGAACATTTTCAAAATTTTCAAAAGTACATCACTTTTATAATATTTATTGAAAATAAAAATTTTATTTGGAAAACTTGTAAGGCTTTTACCCATCTATAAGAAACTTTGAAAAAATTTATAAATTGTGTAGAAAAAAAAATGTGAAATTTTGAAAATGCTCTTAATTTTTTAATTTTGGTTGGAAATATCTGATTAGTGAACTTAACCTTCATTTTGGGGACCTTCAGAAGTGTATGAACTGCGGACTCAATTGGACAAATCCTTCAAAAGTTAGCGGGGCTACGCCATTCAGGTAACCATACATACAGACATACAGACAGCCTTACAGGCAGATAGACACCGGCAAAATGTTATCATTTTCGGATTCTGTGCGTGCCGAAACGTAAAGATCCGTTAAAAACCAAAGATCGAAAATTTTGACGATTACATTACACTCTCATAAATGAGAATGTAAAAAAGTGTATGAATTCGAAAAAGATATTAATTTTGAAAATTTAATTTAATTTGGAAAATTTAATTTAATTTTGAAAATAATGAAACTTTTTTTAAAAACTTTGTTGTTATCGAAAAATGTTATGGGTGTGATTTTCAAATACATTTAATATCTATGAAATGTGTCCCTTAAAATTTATTTATTTATCAGCAAAGCACTTCTATCTATTTTTTAATTATGAAAATTAATCTTATAACTTTTTTAATTTTCATCACAATTAAAAATGTTATTTGGATAATTTGCAAGCATTTTTGTCAAGTATGAGACATTGACAAAATTTTCCGAAACTTAAAAAAAATTGTCTAAAATTTTGAAAAAGCTCTAATTTTTTAAATTGTGGGTTAATCGAAAAATTCGGCTGGAATAGTTTTGAAATATATTTGGTATCTGGTAAAAATTTTGAATGAAATTTTTGGATCTATGAAAAAAAATAATTTTTTCTATTTTTTTGGAAAGTATATAACTTTTCTAATTTTGATAAACATTTATAAAATTTTAAGAAACAAATTTTCAGAATGCTCTCAATTTTTTAATTTTGTTTGGAAATATCTGATTAACGAACTTAACCTTCATTTTAAAGACCTTCAGAAATGTATCAAATGCGGACTCGATTGGACAAATCTTCAAGGGCTAAACATTCGTGGCTACAACATTCAGGTAACCATACGTACAGACATAAAGACAGAGAGACAGATACCGACAAAAATTTTATGATTTTCGGATTCTGTGCGTGCCGAAACGTAAAGATCCCTCTGAATGATCCTGCTCCTCGTATCGGTGATCCCATTTAAGTGCATCAGTCCTTGGAATAAAATAAATTCCGGGACACACATGAGCCATAAGTTTGCCCGGAATATATTGAAATCAAGTTAGTTCGCTTTTGTTGAAAATGGATGTTTTCAACCAAAAATAAAGAACTTTAAAAAATTTTCAGAATTTTCAATGATTTCGAAGGGTGTGTAAAACTTTATGAAAGTTAAAAAAAGCAAAGGGCTTGTTAATGAATTTCAATATTTGAAAATGATTCCATAGGATTTAAAAAGTTATTTTTAAAACTCCGAGTTTTTTTAAAGAGCTTTAATAAATTGAAAGGAATTTCAAAAGAATTTAAAGGTTTCGAAATATTTCAAAGTATTTAAAAATATTCCAAGGTATTTTCAATTGACTGTAGTAACTTAATGGGGATTCGAAGGTTTTGAAATATTTTAGGCTATTTTAAAAAATTCCAAGACATTTTTAAGAAATTTCAAGGGATTTCACAGAATGTGTACAATTCTACGAAATTTAAAAAACTTCCAAGTAATTTTGGATTGGTTTAAAGAATTTTAAGGGATTGAGCTCTCAAAATGTTTTAATAAATTTTCCACGATTCCTGAATTTGTTTAATTCATCTGAATTTTTCTAAATTCACACAATTCTATTCAATGAAATTTTTGCTTTTCATTATATTCTTTCAAATATCCTTACATTTTTCTAAATTTTTGACAATGTTTTTTAATTGTTTTCAGTTCACAATAACTGAGTTCCTCTCGTATTTCTTAAACTCCCTTTAAAATTAATTTCATTGAAATCAATGGAATTTTAAACCTTTTTTCCAATTATTTTAAATTCATTACAATTTAACTTGAATTTTTGTAAGTCTTATAAATCGAATAAAGGTAGCGACTTGACTGGAATTTACTTCTAACCGCAGTAAAATTCCAATTTTCTTTATTTTAATCAGTTGGGTCAGTTTAGAAAAGTGATTTCTACTTTATCTATCATCGCAAACTTTCCAGACTATCTCAGTTTACTCTAATTAAATCATAATTTTTATTGCATTTTTAAATATTTTGTTATTTAATAAGAAATTAAACTAGTTGTTTGAAAATTTATTCAATTTGTGAAAAATTTGCCTTTTTGGTAGAAAATTAATCTTTATGGTTGAAAATTAATTAATTTTACTTAAATTTTAAATGCACATTTTTTGTTGAAAATTGATCTTTTCTTGTTCGGAATTTAATAATTTGGATACAAATTTGTTTTCTTTAAAATTCTTCTTTTCCGTTAAAAATTCCAGTATTACGCTTTAATAGAACCTTTTTTTTTAATTCATTTCTTAGGTTGGATACAATTCATTGGTTAAAAGTTAAACTTTTTTGTTTAAAATTAATTTGTTTTGGTTGAATATTCATCATTTTAATTGAAAATCAATTTCTTTATTAGAAATATGAGCTAATTGATCGAAAACTTTTGTATGAAAAGGAATTTTTGCCGAAAATGTATGTACCTGAAGTTCTAAACATTCAAAGAAACGAAATATTTTTCGACATTTCTATTTTACCCATAAATGTTGTTCCAACTGCAATTTAAATTATGCATTATAATTCTTTCTCAATAATAATTTATTTACAGGTTAAATTTAGAAATATTTTAGCACTTTTCCTGGTTTACAAAGTTGTCAAAAAAAAATTTCGTTCATTTGAACGTTCAGAACTTCAACCACATGAAAATGTAACTATTTTGTGGAAAATTTATTTCTTTTTTGTTTGAAAATTATTTTTATTAACAAAAAATTATTATTATTAAACTATTATTCCCGTTAATTATTTCATGCTTTCATATGAAAATTCGTCTCTTTGGTGGAATATTCACTTATTCACTTTCTTTTTTAATAAAACAGAAAGTTGTTGCAAAATTTCAAAATTTTAAAAAACTGTAATAAAAATTTGTAAAAGTATTTATACAAATGGTAAATATTCCAAAAATAATTTTTTTTTGTACGAACATATTTTATTTAAATTATGTCAAAAATTTTGCTAAAGGAACATTTTATAAATAGAAACGTTTTTTGTTGTGTCATTTTGTGCTATGTTATTCAGCTCTGGTTTTATAGTAAAATCGCTTTCGGAAAGAATTACATCATGCAACAAATGAAGACCGAAAATGCAATTAACGAAATCCTTGCTATTGATGCTAATGGGCATGCGGAAGACGCTAATGAGGAAATGCCCCTTAAAGTTCAAGCGGCTGCGAAAAATTAAATTAAGTCGAAGTCGGCGATATTCATTTTTTGTAATGTAGGCCCTGCAGGGCTAATATGAGTAAGACAGTATAAATCTCAGGTGTACTTTTACAAAATGAACTGTATAGTCGCATAACCTAAAAATGAAATACAAACTGATATATAATATTACTTCCCTCTCTGAAAATGGTAAAATTACAAGAAATATTTTTTACAGTTATGGATCGAAAATACCATTTTGGAGGTTAGTTCGCCGGCTTTTCTGGATGTTAATCCTAATGGGATACATATCCCACGATTAAATAGTTGCACCCGACGAAAACAACTATTTATTTCGGACTTTACGAAACTCATACACCGTGGGCTGACAACGTAAATGGGAACGTGATACGGATAAGGCCAATTTTCACATGAGATGTTCGTCTGATGATGAGGAACGTAAAAATGGGTGCCTGGCAGGTGTGAGTGGATGCGTTCACCTGTGGCGACCTGTCAAAGGTGCGAATTTTTGGCAGTTAACTTACGTGACTCGGATAAGGTTGAAAATTTGTGTACATGTAGGGGCTGACATTAGAAATAGCACCTGCGCATTGCCAGGCACTTACCTGGATGCAAAAGTCTTGCCAGGCGGCTTCGAAGTCGCCGAAAACTCAGGTGAGATTTCTTGAAATTGATTTTACAGGAAAAAAATTGAAACAAAAATTGGTCCACTCCCGGAGATGCATATTTTCATTGGTATATAATTTTTTGATAAAATTGATATATTTGGAGAAAACATCGATTAAAGAAATACCATAACAATAAAAAGCCCTTTTTATTGACAACAAGTGATTTTTTCGAAAATTATTAAGAGACAAAAGGTACTCTATTACAGGTATACTCCAAGATGAATTAGAAGTATTTGTTCAAAATGTTAATATTTACCAAGTTATTAGCATTTTTCCTTCTTTTTCCCATTTTTTCAATCACCTGCTGTATCTTTAGCAATTTAAAAGAAGGTGTGCTC
>NC_046662.1:119238600-119241156 GCF_010883055.1 Belonocnema kinseyi
ATATTATAATAACATTGATGACTGATTGACTAACTTTGAATAGAAATAGTTAAACGTTCAAATAAAATAATTTGTTTTGTGAAAAATAAATGAATTTTGAATAAAATACATAAATTAAAATTAAATTTTTCTAAATTTTAGTTACAGATAATAGTTAAATTTTTGAACAAAAGGTTACATTTTCATCAAGAAAGCTCAATTGTATACTAAAAAAGGCAGTTTCGATAAAATATATAAATAAATCAAATTTAAAAAGATCAACTAAAAAAGATAACTTAACAACGATACATAGAGTAGTTAATACATAATAGAATAGTCAATATCAAAAATGAAAAGAATTTTCAACAAAATCTTTAAATTTCCAACAAACACATTTTTGAAATGATGTGATGAATCATCAACCTAACAAAAACAAAATTTTTAACAAAAGAGTTCGACTTTCAACCAGAAAAGATGGAAAAAATCGTTAACATTCTTCGAAATCGCTTTAAATTATTAAAATTATTTAAAAATTCTTTGGAATTTTTTAGAACATCCTAAAATATTTCGAATCCTTTAAAATCTCATACTAAATTATTGAAATCAATTGAAAATTCCGTGGAAACTACTGAAATATCCTAAGATATATCAAATCCTTTAAAATCACATATTAAATTACTGTAAACAATTTTTTAAATCCTTGGAATATTTTAAAATTCCTTGAAATTTAAAAAATAAACTTAAATATTTCAAATCTTTTAAAATCTCATACTACATTATTGAAATCAATTGAAAATTATTTGGGATCTATTTAATTCTAATATATATTAAAACTTTCAACAACATTTAAACTCGATATAATTCAAATCTAAATTTGGTATTGTAAACTTGGAATTTTATTTATAAATATTAATAATCTTAAATAAATTGAAAGCGTTTAAAATTGAAATGTATGTTTTTCAATTCGACAATCTCTGAATGAAATTATTTCAGACTGAAATTTATAAAACAGAAAAATTTCAAAACGTTAAAAATGTTAATGTTTGTAGATTAGTTAAAATATTAAATTAAAATTTTAATAGAAATTACTAGAGTTAAAGTTGAACTATTTCTAAAACGATTTTTGTATATGACTATAAAATTATATACATTTTTTTTTTGAAAAACATACTTTTAAATTTTGAATGCTTTCTATGTATTTGTGCTTACTTATTTTTTGTCAATAAACTCCCATGTTTTCAATTTAGAATTTCAAAACTTCAATCCCATCGAGTTGAAAATTATTCTTATTTAATAGTTGACATTTAAAAAAATTAAATTTTGAAAGCTTTAATCAACTTTGAATTTTTATGAATCCCTTATTCAAAACTCTAATCTAAAAACATTTCAATTTTTAACGTTTTGAAATTTTTCTGTTTTCTAAATTTCAATCGGAAGTTTTGAAAAATTTCAAAAGGTTTTTAAAGATTTTAAATATTTGAGAACATTTTGAAAGATTCCAAGGAATTTCTAATTGATTTTTGTAATTTAATATGAGATTTTAAAGGATGTGAAGTATTTCAGTATATTTGTTAAATTTCAAGGAATTTTCAAGAGCTTTAAAAAATTTCAGGAGATTTCAAAACATCTTTAAGGGTTTTAAATATTTGAGGATCTTTTAAAAGATGTCAAGGAATTTTCAACTTATTTTTATAATTTAAAGGAATTTAAAAGAATTGGAAAGAATTTACAAAATTTTAGAAGGTTTATTTACAAAAATTCCAAAGTATATCAGAAAATTAAAAAAAGTAAGTATTTAAAAAAGATTCAAAAAGATTTGAAAAATTTGAGAGAATTTAGGGTATTTTAAAAGGTTCAAAGGAATTTTCAACTGATTACAGTAATTTAATATGAGATTTTCAAGGATTTGATATATCTCAGGATATTTTAATACCATATACTCCAAGGTTGCTCTTGCTACTGGTTACAAATTAATCTTTTTAAACTACAAATTTAACTATTCTATGTTTCGTTGAAAAGTGATGTTTTTTAGATGAAAATTTTTGTATTTGATTGAATACTCGTCTTTCTTTGTAGAAAATTAATCTTTTTTGTCGAAACTGTTGGAATTACAATTGGTTGATAAATAAATGTTAAATATTTTAAAGTATACATGTAATAAAAATGGTTATATGCTTTTTAATTAATTTACACAATTTCAAATACATAAATTATTAACAATAATTAAAAAGATCAGAAATGATTAAATTAAATATCATGTTATTTTTTAGTTACTGAATACTTATTTTATTTTTAATTTAATGCTCATAATGTATGTAATACGCAATTTTCAAATCGCTTCGGGCGCTTGAAACGCAAGCTACGGCTCTGAGGGCGATGCACGCGGGCTACAAAGTTGACCGAGGAGCACACGAGCGCTCGAGTGCCGGTTGTAATGCGTGTTTTCAAAACAAACTTGGTTTGGTTACAGTTTCGTGATAGACCGTGGGCTGACAACGTAAATGGGAGCGTGATACGGATAAGGCCAATTTTCACATGAGATGTTCGTCTGATGATGAGGAACGTAAAAATGGGTGT
>NC_046662.1:119241256-119243149 GCF_010883055.1 Belonocnema kinseyi
ATTTGATTGAAAAATTAATTATTTTGTTAAAAATGTAACTATTTTGTAAAAAAAGTCCTCTTTTCTATCAAAAATTCAACTACTTTGTTAAAAATCTTATTTCTTTTATTTAAAGGTTCATCTCTTTCCTTGAAAATACATTATTGAAACTGACAATTAATCTATACCATTTTCGGTTAAAAAATCATGTATTTTATTAACAATTCGTCTTTCTTTGTAGAAATTAAATTGCTTTATGGAAAATTTATACTTTTTGATTAACAATTACATTTTTCGGTTGAATTATCAACTGTAAATATTTTTTGGTTGCAAAGTTGTTTTGTTGTAAATGCAACTATATTGTTAAAAATTAAAATCATAATTTTTGGGTGAAAAATTCGATTATTCACTTAAAGTTGAATTACTTATTAACAAAATACATGAATTTTCAACGAAATTATTTATTTTTAAAGTCAATAAAACGAATTATCTACAAAAAGTTGATTTTTTTTTCAGCGAAAAATATGAGTTTTCCATCAAAGAGTTAAACTTTCAACCAAATAGTTCAATTTTTGACGATAATTATAAAACCTTGTTGAAAATAACAGTATTTTTTTACAAAGTAATTCAACTCTTAGTGAAATAATCGACTTTTAAGACCAAGAAGATGTACAGTTCATATTTCAACCAAACAATTGCATTTTTGACCAAAAATGATACATTTTCAACCAAAAAGATTAAATTTCTACCAAACAAGGACAATCCAACAAAATATATGAAATTTCAACAAAATTATTTAATTTTGAAGTCAAAAAGAGTATCATCTACAAAAAGCTGAATTTTTACTTTACTTTTTTACTCCTTTACTTTTAACGCCCAAAGATGCAATTTTAACAAAAAAGTAAAATTTTTAACAAAAAATTTAATTTGAAGGCAAATAGTTGAATTTTCAACAATAATTATGAATCCTCAATAAGAAAAAATTAATTTTTTTACTAAGTACTTAAACTGCAAGTGAAAGTTAAACTATTTGGTCGACAATTAAAATTTAACAACTTTATTGAAAACCATTAACATGAATTTTCGACCAAGAAAATTAATGATCTGCAAAAAAGACAAATTTCAAACAAAATACATGAATTTTCAATGAAATTATTTAATTTTAAAGTCAAAAAGACGAATTATCTACAAAAAGTTGAATTTCTTGAGTGGAAAATATGAGTTTTCAATCAAAGAGTTAAACTTTCAACCAAATAGTTAAATTTTTAACTATAATTATGAAACCTTGTTAAAAAAAGTAATTTTTTTTACAAAGTAGTTCAGCTCTTAGTGAAATAATCGACTTTTAAACCCAAGCAGATGTACAGTTCATATTTTAACCAAACAATTGCATTTCTGACCAAAAACGATATATTTTCAACCAAAAAGATTAAATTTCTACTAAAAAAAGGTCAATTTAATTTTAATAAATTTTTTAATTTTAAAGTCAAAAAGAGTATTATCTACAACAAACCTGAATTTTTAACCTAATTTAAAGGCAAATAGTTGAATTTTCAACTATAATTATGAATCTTTAATAAGAAAAAACTAATTTTTTTAATAAGTAGTTCAACTTTAAGTGAATAATCGAATTTTCCACCCAAAAATTATGATTTTAATTTTTAACAATATAGTTGCATTTACAACAAAAAAACTTTGCAACCAAAAAATATTTACAGTTGATAATTCAACCGAAAAATGTAATTTTTAATCAAAAAGTATAAATTTTCCATAAAGGAATTTAATTTCTACAAAGAAAGACGAATTGTTAATAAAATACATGATTTTTTAACTAAAAATGGTATAGATTAATTGTCAGTTTCAAAAATGTATTTTCAACGAAAGAGATGAACCTTCAAATAAAAGAAATAAAAT
>NC_046662.1:119243249-119244644 GCF_010883055.1 Belonocnema kinseyi
TATATGATTTATATTTTATACTTGAAGTAACGTAACCTCAAAATACACGCATTAAAGAGGCGCGCGAAGTATTCAAATCATGAGAATCGCAAGCCCAGCATCGAAATCTGGAAGTATTAAAATTCCAATCTCTTAATTTTATTTCAAAGCACATAGAGATATAAATAGAACCGCCGAAGTGTTCCGATCGGCAATCGTGCACCTTCGAGTTTTCAAATTCAGAAGAGGAGAAATGGGTTGCGCGCGCAACCCAGGCATTTATATCGTCTCCTACCATATTCACACGGACATAGACGTGTCATAGTATTGGACCACGTCTCGTTTCAGATCTAAAATTTTTGTATAATTTTAATTTTAAACTCAAACAATAATTTTTAACACCTTAAATATTAAGCAAAAATTTATTTGATTACAATATTTTATTATCGTAGTTTTAATAAATAATTAATATTGATTAAGTAACATTTTTATTTGGGGAGTCTTATTATTTGGGAATTTTCAAATCCGTTAATATTATAAACTGTTCAGGAATTTTATTAGTTTTGGAATTGTATTTTTTGGGACAGAGAGTTTTACCGAGTCGGGAATTTAATTTTTCGGGATATTTCAGCCGTCCCCATAGAATTACAGAAAATTTGCTCTAATTTTAATTTCGGCGCTCGATCTTGTTGATTTTTTCCTACAGCACTATTAAAAAGAAATGCGTATTGAAATTTTTGATATCACAAAACTAAAGATAATCTCAATTAAAAATTTAAAAATTCGCTGTACATCCAATTTTCAGTCTTGGGTCTTGGCAATTTTTTTCTAATCCATTTCAGTGACTGGTAAACAGGGGTGATTTTCTCTTAGAAAATAAGTGATTAAAATTTGAAAAAATTGGGTAGGCTTTTTTTACATCTAGGTATGTAAAAAAGGTGAACTGCATAAAATTTAAAAACTAATTTAAGAACTATTTATACTCTTTTAAGATACGCGAATAAGTTTATTAGGGCGAAAAAGTTTGAATTAAAAATTTAAAAATGCGAAAATACACCATATTCCATGCTCATTTGCAATCCAGCGAGTCACTTTCTTTCGACTGTAATTTATAACTCTAAAATGGAATAATTGTAGATCAAACATGAAAAAGTATAGAATAATTTCATATTTAAAGAGATTATATCACATATATTGAACTATTAAAACCTCTGACCTTTTTTAAGGTTTTTAAAACTCTTTTAAAAACTTTTTTTAACAATTTTGGTTGTGATTTCTTCATAAAAGAATAAGTGCTATTTAGTCTCCAGAACCGCAATTTCAAAAATATTTAAAGCCTTAATAATTTAAACATTTTAAATTTGTAGTCTTCAGAATATATTGAATAATTTCAAATTTAAAGCTATTTAAATATTT
>NC_046662.1:119244744-119245763 GCF_010883055.1 Belonocnema kinseyi
CCCCCCCCCCCGTCAAAGTAGCCTTTATATTGATTTTTTTGTGTTAATAGCAGATCAAGTTGTCAATCTGCACATGTGAAAATCAGAGTATGATAGAATTTTTTAATTAAATTATTTTGAAAAAAATCCAATAAAATACAAGAACTCTCAACCCAAAAGTTGAATTTCCATGCAACTAGATTCGCTTAAAAAACAAAACAAAAATGAATTTTGAACAGAAAGTCGAAATCATTGTGTAAATAAAAACATTATTTTTCTAACGAAAAAAAAAACAATTTTTAACTAAATGCAAGATTTCTCAGCCAAAAAGTTCAATATTCTACTACAAAAGATTAATTTACTACCAAAAGAGACGAATTTTTAATATACTTCAAGAGTTCTGCACTCAAAAGTTGAAGTTTCAAGTAAAAAAAATGAATTTTTGAACAAAAGGATTCATTCAAGAGTTCTGAACTAAAAATTTGAATTGTCAACTAAAAAGGATGAATTTCTAAAGAAAAAGTTTAATTTACTGTGAAAAAATACAATTTTTTAATAACATTCAAGAGTTCTGAACTCAAAATAACATTTTCAACCAAATAGATAAATTTTTAAACAAGAATATTCATTTATTACCAAAAAGACAAATACTTATTAAATTTAAGGAAACTATACTAAAACGTTGAAGTTTCAACTAAAAAGGATCTGTTTTTAAAGAAAAAGATTATTTTACTACAAAAAGGAGGAATTTTGAAAAAAATCGGGATTAATTTACTGAATGACAGATTAATTTTTAATGAAAAAGATTAATTTACTACCAAAAAAGACATAATTTTAGTGAAATTGAATAGGTTTGAACTAAAAAGTTGAAGTTTCAACTAAAAAAATGAAGTCTCAAAGCTTCGGAAAACTTCGGTGGCCTTCTATTTATATCTTGATTCACATTTGAAAGAAACTGGCGATTTTAATGTTTCGCGTAATTCTTAATTTCATGCATGCGTTGATTTTGAGGTTATATTTATTCAGGTCTATATAATATG
>NC_046662.1:119245863-119249198 GCF_010883055.1 Belonocnema kinseyi
TATTATTTAAGTTTTTCAGGAGTTTTAAATGGCTCAAAATCTTCAAGCTTTTTTTACAATTTTATAAATCTTTTTAAATTTTTGAAATATTTTGGACACTGTAAACTTCCCGAAATAACAAAATGCTGAAACCTGAAAATCCCGAATGAAGAAATTCTAGAATAATGAAATTCTGGACAGTTTACAATATTATCAAATTTGAAAATTCCCGAATAATAAAACTCCAGGCCGAATGCTGTCTAATGATAAAATATACAAACTAGAAAATTCCCGAATTGCAGAAATGGAGAAAACAGTGATGTGGTCAATATTATTTATTTATTAAAAATACAATAATCAAATATTTTTATTATAGAAATTTGGTTTAATGTTTAATTTTTTTAAATTATTGTCTTAATTTAAAATAACAATAATTGTATAAAAATGTGATGCAAACATACATTTAAAACACGACTTTAAAACGCGACTTTTATTTTTTTAAATAATAATTTTATTTTTGCGAGAGTTTTCTGTAATGTACAAAAATAAAATGAACATTTTCAAACAAATTTTTTTTATCCAAAAATACATTATTTCTATTATTGTTATTTTTAATTCAAACAATAATTTTTAGAAACTTTAAACATTAAAAAAGTTTTTCCTCGGTAAAAATATTTTACTATTCTATTAAAAAAATTTTTTTTAACTAACTATTTTTTAATTGTCAAATTAGAGAGTTGTCTAGCCCGGATATCTGTATAATTCGGAAATTTTCTGTCGGCAATTCTTAAATTCGGTAAGATTGTAAATTGTCAAGAATTTTCCAATTCGGGACTTTTATATTTCGACAATGCATTGTCGAAATATAAAAGTCCCGAATTGGAAAATTAAAAATAAAATTCCCACATTACTGTAAATGTTCCGAAATTATAACATTGCAATGTTATAATTTCGAAATTTTTACAGTGATGTGGGAATTTTATTTTGCGGAAAAAGCGACTAAAAAACCCCGAAAAATAAAATTCCTGACACTGTAAAATTCGTACATTGAAAAATAACCAATAATAAAATTCCCGAAATTATAAAAGTCCCGAAATACAAAAGTCGAATTGGAAAATTCACGAAAAATAAAATAAATAAAATTCCAGAGAATAAGATATTACCGAATTTTAAAAATCCCCAAAGAAAATGCCTGAATCATAAAATATACGAACTAGAAAATTCCTGAATATAAACAATTTAAAAAATTGTTTAATAAATTCTATTTATTTATTGAAAATACAATAATCGCATATATATTTCTAGATGAAAAAATTTGTTTGAAAATGTGCATAGTATTTGAAAAAAACATTAAAAAGTTCTGAAAAATCGAATTTTTTATTAATAAAAAAAAATAATAAAAATAAATTTTGATATAAATCGTTGTTGAATTGAATCATGCAAAGTTTGTTTCAAAAATATTATTATGTAGGTACGAAGAAAATTTAGGCAGAACATTTTTTTCTTTCAAAGCACACGTGTTTTTTAATGTATTTTTTAATCCAATTTTTATAAAATTATTATTCAGGTGCCGGAGATGCACACAAAATTGTTTTAAGAGCTTCCAGATTTTTTCTAATATTGTAAATCTTTTGAAATGTTTTGAAATATTTTTAAACATTCTCTTTGAGTTATGTACTTTTTCAAAATAACAAATCATTTTAAAGCTACCCAGAGATTTTTATTGTTTTCCTAGTATTTCAAAATTCTTGAGGAGCTCCAAATTTTGTTCTTTTCTTTGTAACATTCAGAAACCTCCAGCTTATTTGATTTTTTTCTAAATTAATGCTTATTTAACTGTTCTTTAAGAATCAAAATGAAATACTTTTACCTTCGAAATACAAATAAAAAAATTAAACAATTATAATCGTAACATTCCAAGTTTAAATTTGTCACTCTGAAATTGTGACAATTCCTTTTTAAATTGTTTACTATTGAAAATTGTTTTTTTTTTTTTATTTCCAAACCAAATATATTAAAAATGGAATATTTTATACTGAAATAATACATCAAAAAGATTTTGAAATTGAATAAAGGCGTTCATTTAAGAAGCCATTAATTCGAACTTTACACTGTAATTTTTCGGTTGTAACTTACGGGACAATAATTTTATTCTTTGAAAGATTTTCTACAGATCTTGTTGATAATTTCTACATTCTCATCAAAAATGAGAAGGTATTAGTTTTTTATGAAAAATAACTTTTTCGTATTTTATCAAATGTCGACGTTTTGAGGCCCCGTGAGTCAGAAAAACAAGTTTTTACGTCGGGGTCTGTTTGTCTGTCCGGCGTCGTCGTTGTTGTTGTCTGTATACCGGATAATTTTTGAAAGACTGGTCCGATTGGATTGGCTTTGACACACTGTTCGAGGGACCAAAAAGAAAGATCGAGTTCGTTAAACAGCCATTTTTGATAAAAATCCAAAAAGTTGAAGCTTTTTCAAAATTTTTGAGACCACTTTTTTCAAAATTTGAAAATTTATCGACAGCTATTTATGGTACAAAAAAATATGAACAATTTATCCTGACAACTTTTTTTGATAAAATCAAACTTACCAAAGTCAAAGGATTTTCTAAATCCAAAAAACCAAACGAAAATGGACATTTGAAGCAAAAAAAGCTTGGTATGGAAAAAAGTCAAGAGGCGAAAAACGCTACTTTTTCAAGGCCCCATGATTATTCTATCACATTCTCATCCATAATGAGAAGAGTTTTAATGCGAAAAATGATTTTCGCGAATTTCATTAAATTTCGACGTTTTGAGGCTCCTTGAGTCAGAAAAACAAGTTTTTACATCGGTATCTGTCTGTCTCTCTGGCGTCTACGTCGTCGTTATTGTGGTTGTGGTTGTCTGTATATCGGATAACTTTTGAAAGAATAGTCGGATTGGATTGTGGTTTGACACACAGAGTTTTTTATTTTAAGAATTGTATGTAAAAATTGTACTATTTTTATTTTTATAACAAATATTTTTCTTCAATTAAATATTTACAATAAAAGTGTTTCGAAGAGATTTTTTAAAAATCTTTCGGAGAATAAAATTAGTATTTATAGGTCGACAAAGGTTTGTTTTCTTTACCAAATTTAACTTTCGTCTAAATTTTTCCACTTGTTTTTACTATAGTACAATTTACGTTTGCATCTCGGGCGAAGAATTCCATTCTATTGTTTGACAAATATTCTTTGTAAATCAATATTTTTCACAGAAAATTACTCCGAGTGACAGAACGAAATCGGAAACAATAAGAGTTCATTTATTCAGGAACAAGCTTTTTGAACAAAAATGACCTTGAGTGAACCTTTAATATATATTTGTTAA
>NC_046662.1:119249298-119253039 GCF_010883055.1 Belonocnema kinseyi
TACTCATCAACTTATATTTGTGGTATTTATTAAAACAACCAAGTTTTGCAAAGTTATAAATGTAAAAATGTTTTAATTGGCAATTTACTTTCAATCCAAATGATTCTTGTACAAGCTAAGTTTACCATCAGTGCGCCTCGAAGGTGTACCGACAGTTGCTTACAGCGCTCCAAGTGGCTCTTGGCAAACTATATCGATGGGAGCTTTCTACGGGGAGCGGTGGGTAGAGGGGAAGTGACTTTTTTCGCCGGACGCGCCGTCTATATTTATGGCGGGCATTTAAAAAAAAATTCTGAAAAATTAAAATTTGAGTTTGGTAATGTAGGTGTCTGCCGCGTATCCAGCACACCTAATTTATAGTGGGTGAAATGAGATTACTTTTCCTTTGCTCTCATTGTCGCAATGAATAGTCACCCCTTAATCATAATGAAGTACTGAGGGAACATTTTTTTACTCGGCGTTTGTGCGTGGACCCCGTGGACCCCGCATAACCGCATTACAGGTGTACGATCAAAGATATGTTTGGTACGATGAGCCACCTTATAGAGCTTTGCCTAGTGGCCGCCAGACAGCTCCCTGTCTTACAAGTGCAGGTTCATATTTAGTGGAATTTTTTTACACATTTGTTGCTAAATGGAGTACATAAACGTAACTTACTGTCGGCTCTTGTCTTTTCCGAAGTTTCAGGCCGATATTTGTATTCTACAAAAAGTTCTTAGATTCAAAAAATTTCAAGGTGAGAAAGAAAATCTGCCAAAAAATAGTCACAGTCTTCCTGTCGTTGCAAACAATTTTTAGTGAAATTCCTACCTAAATGAAGTACATAAACGTAATTTATGGTCTTCTGGTACTTTTTCCAAAGTTTTAGTATGATATTTTATATACAAAAAAGTTCTTAGATTCAAAACAAAATCCATTGAATAGATAAAATGAGGTCGGTAATATAGGTATTTCGCTGTGTCACATGCCCTTAAAAATTCCAATTTCCTAACTTCTTTAATCAATGTTTCGCAGAATTCTGCCAACAATAATTAAAAAGCATACGATCCAAAAAACATCCGATTTTAATCAAATATAGGTTAAAAAACTTTTCTCGACACAAGATACCTGTAGAATTCCTGTTGACGTCGAAAATCCTTATTCCAAATACTTTTCTGAAGAAGTCTCTTCCTTCCTTCATATTCCAGGATGTAAATTTAGTACAAATGATATTCACAGGCATCCCCGTAGATATCCTTATTTGCGGCCGTTTGCGTGGCACAATTTCACAAAATAAAATCAACTTCAATTCGAAATTCAAATTCTTTGAAGGAACCAGAACCCACAGCCCTTATGTGTAATGATCGCAGAGATAAAAATTGAGATTGAACTGAAAACCGGAGCCATCCGCAGCTGGTTTTTTGATACATAATAGGAAAAAGCTTAATCATTATCTTAAACTAAATATCTGGGTGGAACCCAGTGGAACATTTTTTATATTCATCGAATTATATTACTTCTTGTTTTTTCTTCGAGACGATTTCAATCGACTTTATATGATCTTGCAATTTACAATAAATAAAATCATGATTCACCAATGAAATAATATTAAAGTACATACTTTTCAGAGAAGATAACATGTTGAAAAACAAAAATTTGTTTATTATTTCACAAGTAATGCGTTTTTTTGCGCAGTCGTTATTCACGTGTTTCAAACGCGTTATAAATATTACTCGTGAAACTCTCACTTTCAGACTCAATCACGCAGTAAAAAAAGTTTCTTCTTGTTATTTAATGTGGTAATACATTTTACATATACCACTGAAACTGATCTATAAGTAAAAAGCCCTGGAAAACAAATAATTTTGCGAATTTTTACCACCTTTTTCCTATTTTTAACCACTGTGGATCAGTAAATGGAGTGACAGCCTCCTAGTTATTCCACTTTGGATACTTTGGCGGTCGTTTTGTAAATATTTAATGCCTAACTTTCTAATAGGTGACAAATCGCACCATAGGGACCTATTTTGTCGATCCCAGTTTAGAAGATATTCGTGTCATGAAGCACAAAAAGGTATGTTATTATACATACTATATCCCATAATATCACCGCTTGGCGATTCTGCAACTTGGAAATATTCAGGCCAATGGGCTAGATACTGCATATAAAACGATAATCCATACTGTTATAATTTATTAAGGAATTTTAACACAGAGAATGTTAACACACAACATCAATTTCACTTTTTTTTAATGGGTCTGGTCTTTGAAATAAAAATTGTAGCTTAAGTGGAAGAAGTTCCATTATTGGAAGAATGATTTTAAAAAAATGCTTCTTTCTAACTTTTTATAAATTGAGTTTTAGTCACTTCATAAGAAATGTTCTAAGAATGTTAACCCAATCAATTTTAATTCATACTTCATCTCCCCCCACCACCACCTTCGTTTTGTGCCAACATGCCCCAAGAAATGCAAAATAGCAGTTTTATTTCAAATGTGTTATTGTAGACTTCATATTTGCAAATACAGATCCATATACGCTAGAGAAATAGATCAAAAGAACGCGAGAAAGAGAAGGGTATTTAAAAGTATGAATTAAGGGTACAACCCACTTGGACACTTTTGAAAAATCGATTTTTTTTATTTACATTTTTCGAAAGGATATATATCTGAAAATATCATACTATAATTTTGTGAAGATCCAAGCAGTGTAACTACATTTTTCTGCAATCTGAATATTACTACCTGGGCGCCAAACCTCAACACTTGTATTGCTCCCCTAATTGATGCAAGTATCTCATGCCTCAGGCTGCTAAGAAAGCGTATGAACATCCACATGCTTTTTCTGCTGATGTTCAAGAGTTACTACAACCGATTCACGAGGATTTAATGAAAACGGAGCTGCTCGAGCGGTGCTTGGGGGGCCATACACAAAATAACAATGAAAGTTTTAACCAGTGTGTATGGGATATGGCGCCCAAGCACATGTTTAATGACAAACAAATTGTCGAGATCGCATGCAAAATTTCGGATTGCATCTGCAATGAAGGCTATAACCTAGTTTTAAAGATAATGGAGGTATGAGGCATCAAACTCAGCCCGATTTCCATCGAATTCGTGAAGCAGCGCAATAAGTTACGCATTAAAGATGCCAACCGCCGCAGCTTACAATCTTCCAAAGATCCCAGAACGAAACGAAAACACGCAATATTGGAAGAAATTGAAGTTTAGGAATAAGCAGAATGCGGTATATACGGTCCAGACATCGTTGATTAAATTTAGGTAAGATTTTTTCATGATTTTTCAAAAAAAACTTTAAACGCGTTTTTCTCAAAGCAACTTTTTTTAGAACGGGAGACACGGTTTCTGTAAAACTATTGCACCGATTCTTATAAAAATGTAACCATATATTCTACATACAAAAATACGGAAAATGGACTATGGGCGAGTTATAATTTTGAGTTTTACCTATTTTTCCAACTAAAATCAGTGCAAAAAAAAGCGTTAAATTTTTTTTTGACCGCCATTTTATTATTTATTGATAAAAATCAATATCCATAGTTCATCTTCCAGCTACTGACATACTGAAACTAAAACACTTTCATTTTTTTGTTTCAGATAAGCCGTTGCTGAGATACTAGGCAGTCTGATAAGTACCTAAAAATTCTGAGAGATGGCATTAGTATTCACTAATGTGAACCATTTTCGTCGAGCTTGATCCTTCAAATGACGCCTGTCAAAACTTCAGCCATTTATGTTTAC
>NC_046662.1:119253139-119264064 GCF_010883055.1 Belonocnema kinseyi
GAATTTGGCATTATTTTCGCGTAAGCCGACCGAGTTTTTGCGCCGATTCATAACCATGGATGAAACCTGAATCCACTACTACACTCCTGAGTCAACGCAACAAGCAAAACAGTGGGTTCCACCAGGTCAAAGTGCTCCGAAGCGTCCAAAAACGCAACAATTGGTCGGAAAGGTTATGGCCTCCGTATTTTGGGATGCACATGGCATAATATTCGTGGACTATCTTGAAAAAGGTAAAACCATAACCGGAGCATACTATTCATCATTATTGGACCGATTGAAAATCGAAATCGCCGAAAAACGACCGCATTTGAAGAAGAAAAAACCGCTTTATCATCACGACAATGCGCTTGTTCATTCATGCTTAGTTGCGCAAGCAAAATTGCATGAAATCGCCTTCGAATTGGTTCCTCAGCCACCGTATTCACCAGACCTGGCCCCCAGCGACTATTACTTGTTCCCAAACCTGAAGAGATGGCTCACCGGTAAGCGTTTTTACTCAAATGAGGCGCTCATAGCTGAAACTGAGGCGTATTTTGGAGACCTTCCGATCGAGCACTTTTCGGACGGTATTAAAACGTTAGAAAATCGTTGGACTCGCTGTATCGACCTGAAAGGAGAGTATGTTGAAAAATAAAACCGACTTTGGCCAAAGAAACGTTTCCGTGTTTCATCTTTCAGGGACTTATCAGACTGCCTAGTACTATGCCTCCCATCTACCTACCTCAAAATCATGGCATTAAGTTCAGCTACAGTTTTAGTGTATAAAAACTAAAAAAAATAATAAAAAAATGTTTTCTTACATTTTTAGACTTCTTTTATCAAACCTTTCAATTTTTACACCAATACATTTCATATTCTTCTTTGAAAAACTTCACAAAAATAGGCTTTTTTTTAGCATTTAAAGTGGGTTGTACCGTTAAGGGCATGCTCTTCGGTGACCACGTGACCAAACCAGTCCTCGGTTATGAACATTTTTCGTTTGTTTCACTGTGTCCACACAGATTGAGATATCGTGTTTAAACTTTGACAGATAAAATAAAAAGCACTAAAGAACGTCTGTATACATCAATATATTTGTAATTTTAAAGAAAGTTTATTTATAAATTGATGAAATAAGATATTACCATTCGAGTTATAGCACTTTGCAGATCATTTTTGGTTTGATGCATTTCTGATTTTTTGATTCGAGTATATTGAGCACTGACACAAATTTTAGACTAAATCGTCTAAACCTTGAAAAAAATTAATATAAGCCATAAAATGTGCACATTCTTTGCAAATCAACAAATAAGTATATGCACATACGTAACCTCTGATTATTTTTTGGGCATTTTTAGCGATTTCTAGCGGAGAAAAAAAGAAACTTTGAACGTCGATAAAGTCGTGATAATTCTAAATAACGTAATAATTTTAAACTGACATACTTATTCGAAAGTTCGCCTAGTACAATCTTCTAAAGTTAGTAACAATTAACAATTGAAATATTTTCCTCAAGTTTTAAAATCATTTTTGAACTTGAGATAGCTACTAAATAGTGTACAACCTGAAATAGAAATTTAGTTTCAATTTAAACAATACGAACATGTATATAGTTCTGAGCCGGTTATATTACTTTGAGGAAGGCAACGAGAATCAGAACATTACCGAGAATATAACTGAGAAATAAATTCTCTGAGAATTAATGAGAATCTCAGAATTTATTTTAATTAATAGAAAATTGCATTTTGTCGTCAACTTTTCGGTTGAAAATTGAACTCTTTTTTTGACAGTTTGGCTTTTTTATTTTAAAGTTTACCTGCTTTAGCAGAAATTAAATCTTGTTTCGATAAAAATGCAACTGTTTCGTTAGAAATTAACCTATTATACTATTTTCTTGAAAACTTAACTCTTTCGTAGAAAATTTATTTTTTTTTTAAAATCTATATTTTCGTGTTGAAAAATGAACTGAATTCATTTCTAGATGAAGGTTCCACTTATAAATTTTTTTTTTATTATTACAAATTCATCTGTTTTAGTACAAAATTGTACTTTTTTTGATAAAATGCAACTATTTGGTAGAGAATTTAAATATTTTGTTAAAAATTCATCCTTTATGGTTGAAAAATGTCGTCTTTTTGAATTGTAAATTCAATTCTTTTTGGATTGAAAATTTAATTTCTTTGGTAGAAAATTATTTCATGTTAAAAAATTCACAGTTTGATCCTGAAAACTCGACTAAAATCTTTTTCGACAGAAAATTCAACTATTTTTTTTAAAATTTATATTTTTGATTTAAAACTTCATCTGTTATAAGAGGAATTTCATTTTTTGTATGAAAATGCAACTTTTTGGTTAAATATCGTTCTTCTTTTCATGATAATTCAACTAATTTGTTAAAAACATTTGATTGAATCGCTTTGTTAAGAAATCACTTTTTTGTTAAAGATTTATATTTTAAATTGAAAAGTTATCTCGTTGGTTAAAAGTTAAATTATCTTGTTATAAATTAAGGTTTTTTAATTGAAAATCCAACTACTTGGGACAAAGTTAAACTATATTGTGAAATTTTGTTATTGAAGGCTTATGTCTAGTTGAAAATTTCACTGTTTAGAGGAAAATACTTCTTTTTTGGCTTAGAATTCATTTTTTAACATTCAAAATTGAATTTTTGTGAAGAAAATTTGTCTTCTGATTTAAAGGTTCAATAATTTAGAAAAACTTTGATTTATTTTTGGAGTTGAAAATTCTAGTATTTTTTGAAAGAGTTATCTTTTAAAGGAGAAAAAACTTTTTTGTTTTGTTTGAAATAAATTAATACATTTGAAATTTTTTAATTTGTATATGAAACACTGTAATTCCTGAATATGTCTGAGCTAGAAAATATTTTATATTCGACCGCTGATATAACCTGAACAATACAAATATTGTTAAAAACCATAAATTCTTTAATTCCCTTAAATACTTTTAAATTCTCCTAAATTCTGTCATATTGTCGATTATATAACCTGAACATTCTCAGGAATTTAAGAACTCTAAACATGTATCAGTAAATGCACGGTTCTTAATATTTTATCTATTAATTTTTTATCTAAAATAGCACAATGTTCAGTTCGAGGCTCAGTTTCTTTGATGTTAATTTGAACCATAAACGTTTCAATTTTCAAAGTGTAGATTTTTTTATGACAGGGCTACGTGTACAGAAATTTCGGCACGAATATCAGGACGAAGGGGCTCTATATATGAACATTTTGGTACGATTAGCTGGATATTTTCGGTACATGTTTTATATCGTTCGCAGAGGTTGAAGCCTTTACGTCTTCCTTACAATTATTTATTCCATATATTTTGCTAAGTAATAGCTAAATATATATTTATTTATAGCGGGCAGAAAGCCCATTTGAGTAAACATTTCAATTGAAGTAGAGTTATAAATTTTAAACTTCTGTAAACGAGAATTTTATTCTCAATTCATATTGACTTATTATACCTTATTATAATACCTTTTTATACAAGATAACAATTTGCTTTTGAATTTATAAAAATTTAAAGAATTGTAGGTAGACATGGCGGTTAAAAGAAATAGAAAATATTTCATGAAAAACAACAAAATCAATGAGATCTAACAGGAGTGTCAGAAGTGCTCCGCCCTCTCGTCTCAAATATATACCTGCTTTTCTTTGCGTCCCTAGGTTTAATCCTTCGATTCAAAGGATGGGGTACTCGGGAAATTTACTAAAGCTAACAGAAGATATTGAGTAAAAATTTCCAGGACACTTTCTTTCCATTACGTTCTAGGTTCTTCGATAGAATTGTAGATTTTAGAATTTAGATCTTTCAGACCATCCAGATACAACTGATTTTTAAGATTTTCAAAACAGGCGTCAAAAATAATTTTCTGTGACTTTATGAATCTATAGGTTTCATGAAATGTCGTATCGAATGACATATACTTTGAAGAGACAATTTTTTGACACTTCATATATATGCAGGCAGTTCAAAAAATAATTAACGATTTTTCATGACAGCTTGGACCCCCTCCGGTCGCTTTTTCTGTATAAGGTCTGTGTTAGTTTAACATTGGAATGAACCTCGTGGTGCCCCCCCCCCCCCAGGGCGATACCAATTTTTTAACGGCCTCGTATGTAATATCTATTTTTCTCTAGATCTTATTGAATCACCGAGTGATTAAGAATGTGCATTGTCATTAAATAATTAAATCCCCATGATTAACCATTTTTTGAAGTTCTTTAAGACGATATTGCGAAAAGAATGGAAATATTTCGATGCATTCTTAAGTTATAAATATGTACATAATATATTTATTTAAAAAATGTTATTGTAATTTTTTCTGGATAATGTCAATTTCTTAACTTACAAGAAAAAGCCATAAAAAATAAAACTAGAAAATGATTTTCAAAAATTATGAAACTCAATTAGTGATTAGTGATTAGTGAAAAAAGTTGTCGTATCTTCTAAGTCATATCGCTTTAATTTCAAATTTTTAAAAATTAGACTGTATAATTTCAAAATTAAGATTGTATGTAAATCCAAGTTATAGTAAAAAGTTGTAAATGAAATAGTGCTACGTTGTTTTTGTTTTAGAAAACGAGCACGATCAATACTTATATTAGAATATAAAATGCCAATATCACGTAATCAGCAATTATTAAACAAATAAACATTAATCAAAGTTGAACAAAATTGCATTTTATTTCTACTGTAAATATTTATGAAAATATCAGAAAAATATTTGTCCTGAATTAAGGATACAGTTCGTTTAATATTTCGGTACAAATAGGTGGATTTTTTGGTACAAATGGAAGTGGAAAAGGGTCTACTTCTACCGAAATTTCGATTTAACTGATTTTTTCGGTACTTGAAGACACTTCCATCAAATACTTGTTTCCGAGTGAAAACTAGTGAATATATTTCTTTAATTCACAGAACTTTTCTTTGCATTGAAGAATATTTTTTCCGATTTTTGATAGTGACATTTTCGTTTTTAATCTTTTTAATGCTTAAGAGTAATCTCTCATACACTTCTAACATTATTTACATAATCTATAAAACGTACAGTTAGATCTATGCATATTGTATAGCAATCCCAGGTGTATTATATATAGTTATTAGATTGAAAAAAATCGGAATATATGTACCTATAATTAAGTATATATAATTATTGGCGAGTTTTCAGTTGCATTGGGTTATATTGATTGATGAAGACAAAAAATCCGTTTGAAATTTATTTGTTGCAGTAGAAAAGTTATCTTTTTCTTTGAAACATCAAGAGCTTGGTAAAAGATGAAACTTTTTTCTTGAAATTTCGTATTCTTTTCTTGAAACTTTAACCATTTGGTTTTACGTGCAACTATATGGTTAAAAATTAATTGCGTTGCTTTGAAAATCCAATATTTGGTAGAAAATTGATCTCTTTTGTTTAAAAATTCGACTTTACGGTTTAAAAAACTCGAATGTTTTTAAAACCTTTGGCTATTTAGCAACAAAACTCAACTCTTTTGTTGAAAACGCAATTTCATTTTGCTTGAAATCTTAGGAAAACGGTACTAATATTGATGTTACTTAAAAGAATGTATTTTCAAATTTTTTTGCACTTTCATTATTTATTATTCTGCAAGTTTTTGAATCGTCCGAAATTTTAAACCTTAGTTTTTCAGCGGATCTTAAAGTTATAAGACCGGCAGATATGGTTTTATCCATCGAAAATTCGATGCAAAAATCGAAAATTCAAATTTTAAGCCAAAAGACGACAGATGCGTACAAAAGTTGAAATGAATAATAATACTTTTTAAAAGACATATAATTTTGTTATCAACCATTTACAAATAAGCCTTGACATTTTGGTTTAATTTATCGAAAATACTATACAAAAATTCAAATTTTGAGCTATACGACGTAAAATACGAGAATAAGTCTCAAAAAGTAATTTCAGCTTTTGAACACTTCTACAAAATTTCTTTTAACAATTTATTTATATGACTTGTCATTATGGTCTTAATTATCGAAAATATTATGAAAAAAGTAACGAATTGAAATGTTTAGCCAAACGGCTTGAGATGCGAAAAACAGTTCCATGCGGGGGAATTGCAGCTTTTAAAAAGTAATTTACAAAATTTCAGATCATTTCAGACTAGGAATTTTTATTTTGGTTTGATTAATCAAAAAAGGTGTGCAAAAAAACGAAAATTCAAATTTCGAACCAAACGGCGAATGATACCGAACAAAGTTTCAGTGAGAAATTGCAGCATTTAAAAAGTCCTGCAGCATTTTTTAAACCCATTTTTTGGATGGGAATTGCCATTTTGGTTTTATCTATCGAATAATTAGGATAAAATTTATAAATTTTTTACACTAAAAAACGAAAATTTCCCTTCAAGACTTTTCGCCCCTATCTCCAATAATGGTTTAAAGTTTAAAAGGACTCCAGCCTCCAAGGCATTGTATAATAGCTACTTCTCTTTACCTGCTGAGACAATTTACTATGTTAGAAATACCTCTTGTATTTCAAAATGTTATGACATAATATTTCCACCCACCCTTTATTCACCTTTAAATATTTCCTGACCTAAAGAAGTGAAGAAGGGGAAATAGGTCCTTTAAATTCTCCTCAGCAAAGATATTTTATCCACTTTTGCTTACGTTCTCTTGCTGATATTTTTAAAAGTTATCACTTGTACTCGAAGATTTCATTTTATGAAGTTCTGATGAGGTAAGAGCTTTTTCAATGATTGTAGATTCTTACGACGCCCCATACACCTATAATCAATCTTCCCGGATTCGGGAAATCAGGTTCGCGAAATAAGCTTCGTGAAATCGGTTTCGTGAAACGAGGTTCGGGAATTAACGTGCGCGCAATAAAGTAAAAGTAAAAACAATACCCAGTGCAATGAAATTAGTGGAATTTTGTGCATACAAGGGGTGCTCAAATGTCAGAGGAGACGGAGTAATACTTTTTTGTTTTCCCAGTGAAAACGATGTGCGACATAAGGAATGGTGGTCTAATGCAGTTAAGATATTAAATTTTAAGCAATTTTTAAGCATAACCATACATAAGCAAATTCCTAATTTGTTGCGAACATAAGTTTTTTTAAATCTTTGAAATCTTCATGAATTCGTTGAAATCTCTTGAAGTACTAAAAGACTTTGTGAAATCTTAAAATTTGTGTGAAACCTTTTGTAATCCTTTTGAAGTTCCGTAAAATATTTGAAATCCTTAAAATCTGAATTTTTTGACAAATATTTTGAAATGTTTCAAAATTGTTATGAAATTTTTTAAATAATTGTGAAAGTTTTCTTTAATCTTTGTAATGTTTGTTAATCTTTGTTTCTCAGAGTCTTTAAAATCTTTAAAATCTTTTTTAAGTTTGAACATTTTTGGAAATGTTCAAGATCTGTTGCGCCCGCCTTTTTCAAGTCTTTGCAATCCTTATGAAACGTTTGAAATCTTTGGGAAATTTTTGTTAAATTTATAAACTATTGATGAAATTTTAAATTAATCTTAAATCCTTTTAATGTTCTAAAATAATTTCAAACCTTTTAAAATCGGTTGAAATGTTTTTAAATCTTGGAAATCTGGTGTACTGCATTCTTCTTGAAATGTTTGGAAATGATTAAAATATTTTTAATCTGGGTAAAATCTTTTAGATTTTATAAATCTGGCTTACTATACCTGTTACTGTTTTGTAGTATAGTGTACAATAAAAAACCGAGTGGTCAAACCCCTGAAAAATCCGTTATATCTCCATGGCTCATTCTAATTTTGAAATTCAATTAATGTCGAAATTTTCAACTAACAATTTTTATAATTTGTAAGTTAAATACCACAAAAAAATCATTCTATATTAACAAAGACAAAATTAAAAACTTATAGAATTATTTACAATATTACAATCTGTTCATTGCGGTCTATAAAATAATTGGTAAAGTCTGACAAAAGTACCTAGAACTCTCATTATTTATTCTGCAATGAGTAAAAAATAAATTATAGCTTGAAAAATAAAAAACTTTTCTGTAGCAAGTTGTCTTCTAAACGAGAGGTTGCTTTAATAATAGACTAAAATATTTAAATTACTTTTTAGAATTTCAATAAAATGACTGTTTCAAAGGAAAAAAAATTTAATTCAAGGTTCTCGTGAAAAATTCAATGGAGTCTTCTTTTTTGTCTCGAGCTAAATCAGAAAAAGGGTGAAAATTTTTTCGAAACATTTTACTGTGTTTTAACAAATCAGTGGTCATTTTTTTATTTCACCTGCTAGTGAACCATGCTTTTGTCCCAGAGTTTATTAAGGACTGTATAATTAGGTCCCGTGCATATATAAGGTAAAATTTTTTCCCAGCATTTTTGAAACTCGGGGAAACCCTATGGAAAACCCCGGTGCACATGAATTCCGCTCACGGTTAGGATTTTACCTGCAAGCTTTCGGGCCCTTTTTATTTTCTTCCTGAATTCCGCTCGCGTTACCATTTAGGTGGGTCCACAAGAACGCCTATTTCGATTTGAGTGATCTTCTTCTTTTACTTTGCTATACTGACCTACTGACTATATATGGATTTTCCTAGATTCAGCTTTGCACATCTACTTTTATGTAGAGAATTTTTTCTGCCAATTTTCAATTTATTTTGACTAACCAACCATTTTTTATATATCAACAAAAAAAAACTTTTTATAAATAATTACACATCTCCACCATTTTTCCAAGTACAGACTCTATTTTCTTAGCAAAATCCACTAAAACTGCATTTTTAATAACTCTTTGTAATGATACTTTACTAATAGATAAGACCTGTTAATTAATTAAACAATTTTGGTTCACTGACTCTTTATACCTGGAAGCCTTACGGTCGATTAAAAAACATCAAAATCCATTGGAAATTGGTTTCGAAACCGAATTTTATCCACAGAAATTCGATTCTGCGGGGGAAAAAATTGCATAAAATTCATGTATTGCCCTGGTGGAATTTTGTTTACAAAAATGCACAAAAAATTAAAACCATTTTTATAGGTGTTCACAGATAAATTGTACTTTCTATTTTATATCAGAATTTACAGAAAAGTACAACTGCAAGAATCTTCAGGCATTTACAGAAATCCTAGGTCGAAAAAAAACTTTTTGATTGCAAATAAAAATTGAACAATTAAGAATGATTTGATCACGGTTCCTAAAATTAATAGATTCTAGAGGACAGAAATGTTGTCATTTGAAGTTGCAAAAACTGAACTACAAATTAAGACACTCAAAGTGTAATCATTTTCAATCTTAAACTTTTAAAATTAAAGCTCTCGATTTGTTATTCAAACGTTCGAAGATTTACGCGTATGGAATATAAAGTTCCGTCAAAAATGCAACTGTTTGAAAGCTAATCTGTTTGGTTGAAAATCGAACTGTTTTTTTAAAAACCTGTCTTTTTTCAAAAATAATTTATGATTTTAAATGATTTCCTACAGTTTTGAAACATAACATGAAAGATTTCAAAGCAACATTTTTCATTATGACAACATCACAACATATTAGAAATAATTTTAGTAAGATGAAGGGATACATAGAATGAAACAAAATTGATATTTTCAAACATTTTAAATCGAAAATTGAGATCTATTTTTTAGTTGATTCTCTAATTATTAATTACGAAGAGTTATTACAGAAAACCACTGTAAATATTAGTTGTTTTAATATTAAATGAATTTTACATTGACTATGTCATAAGCAGATGTAATTATAACTTAACTGTAATAATAAGAGATTAAAATATTTATTGTAATCTTTCTTTAATAACTAAACATTTTAGTCAATGCTAATACCGAAGAAATTAAAAATTACGTTTAAGAATTGTTTGTCAATTAGAATACCAAAAAAGTTGACCAAAGATATTTTTTTCAAAACTAACAACTGTCATGTTAACCAAATTATTAACGATTAAACTGTATGTGTAAATATGTTGTCTGAATAATTAAATAAAGAGGGACACCATCGTGTGCCGAAATGTCTTGAACAATTTTTTTGGTCCACTGTGAGCAAACGCGGCACCCATCGCGCGCAGAGCTTCTTCATGCCCAAAACTGAATGCACGATATTGCCCACACGTTCCAATGACATGCCTACAGCATTGGCTACCTCTCTCAATTTCATTTTGGGATCATTCAACATCATATCATGGATTTTTTCAACATATTCTGGTGTGACCTCTTTTGGGCACCCAGATCGTTCAGCATCAACTGTGCTCGTACGGCCACAACGAAACTCGGTAAACCACTTATGAATCGTTCCAATCGACGGTGCAGAGTCCGGGTAATACTTATCCAGCTTGGCCTTGGTCTCGGATATCGTTTTCTTGCGAAGATAGTAGTGTTTGATCAAAACTCGAAACTCAGATTTTTCCATATTAAACAAAACTCGGAGGTTAGTCGCTTCTCAGTACTGTAACTTGTAAATGCGTAAACATAAATGGCTGAAGTTTTGACAGGCGTAATTTGAAGGATCAAACTCGACGAAAATGGTTCACATTAGTGAATACTAATGCCATCTCTTAGAATTTTCAGGTACTTATCAGACTGCCTAGTATTCTAATAATCTAATGGGAGGGGCATTTTTAAACCCCTTGAGCGGAGTTCGTGCTCACCAAAACTACCTACTTTTGACCCGAGCGGAATTCAGGATTTATATTCGGAGGGTGGTTGACCGCGAGCGGAGTTCGTGTGCGCCCCGGAAAACCCTGCAGGCCAATGTTCTAGAATCTAGTTCGAACACCCCAAATATCCATCCTAGAGTCCACTGGTTTTATGTTCTATGTCTATAACTATACTGAGTCTATTGTAAAAAAAACTCGAAGCGTAGAAAGAAGGGCTAAGTAGGAGATCTTTGGTAGAAGTAAGCCGAAAAGAACGAAAGTAATAATTGCATATTGATACGGGCACACGCCAATTCCAA
>NC_046662.1:119264074-119268751 GCF_010883055.1 Belonocnema kinseyi
CCCCCCCCCCCAAGGGCTACCCATCACTCAGCCCAACTGTTGCCGTCGATGCCAGTCAGCGGGAGTAATGTGGAATAAAATTTGGTATATAAAATTGTTTGAATTTAGCACTTACTAATTAATAAATAGAGTAATCAAAATGTGCGAATTATAAAGAGTCCAACAATATGTTACTTGACTTATAATGTTGTAAATTAAATAATAAATTTTCAAATTTATGTGACATTTTACTTCATGAAAAACGTATAAGTAAATTTTACTCAAATCCACTGCAGCTGCTTAAATTTTTTGGTGCAATATGTTACTTAGCTTTGTAATTTCCGGAAGCTAAAATTTGGCCAGATTTGAAATCTTATTGATTAATTTCATAATTTTTGTTTATTTCTCAAACTTTGGCATTTCTCAAAATTATACCGAAATAATTTTACATTTCCAGTTCAAAAGTATGAATAGTCTCATTCCTGACTTAATTTTAAAGCTCAATCACAAAGAACATACATTTTTTATTGTTGAACTAATTTTTTATGAAAGTTCGTTAAAAATACTATTTCAACACATAAAAAGCAGAATATGAAGGATTTTCATGGAGTCAAATTAAAAGTGTGGTTTTTAAAATCTCATTTTAGACATTCTGAAGAGGGGCCAAAGCAGAAAACTGCATTTCCTGAAGTGTGGACAAAATTTTATATATATATATATATATATATAATTTACACTTCATATACCGGATTTGCGTAATACCAATTCAAACAAAAAAATGTACTTAATTGCAAAATTAGCATTAAAATTAATTTATGTGGCGAACCTTTAATATTGTCACTATGTTCACAAATAAAATAAGGATTAGAATTGCAAAAGTATTATAATTTTATAGTAATTTGTTATTTTGCAAATCATGTCAGAGTCCATGCTTCTACTTTATCGGTGTTTTGAGAAATTTTTGCTAAGACAGGGATTTTCTGCGAGGAACAACGGATAATATAGATTTAACATCGTCCCCCGGAGCAACGATTTTCCCTAGAGAGAAAGAAGGAGCAAGGTTGTACGAAGAGGGCAGTAGCTAAGCACCCGACGAAAGTATTAGCTATATATATTTTCTCTCCACTCCGTCGCCACTTGCCGCATCTATGTTATAATATCTTTGCCGAGGCGTCCTTAGTCAGTGGATAATAATACAAAATTATAAATTGAAAATAAAATTTTTGCTTAATTTAGAATTTTTCCAAAATGGACAGAAATCATGTTTATATGAATTGAGTCATATGCACACATTTTTGAAAAAGTTGAATATGTCGAACCTAAAATTTCTTTAGCTTGAATAAAAAAATATACCGTTATTTTGGTTTCTAGAAGACAAATTTTTAATGATGTTTCCAGCGTTAAAAACTGGTAAATTTGACGGTCTTTTCAGCGACTTTGACCACTTGCTAAGACTAACCTTTCATACGCAATAAATGATAGTGCCATTACGGCAAAGCAAAATTTTCGTAGAAACAAGCTTATGGAATCATTTGCATATCTGCATATAAAATGATTCCATCAGATTATTCCTACAAACTTACTAAAAAAATTGTTTTCGAAACATAAAAATTACAGTATTTTTCTTCCATTGAAGCTTAAGAAATTTCAGGTTCGACATATTCAACTTTTTCAAAAATGCATGCATAGGTCTCAATAAAAAAAAAGTTTTTTCGAATATTTTCGAAAAATTCTAAATAATGTTTCAAATTAATGAAAATTATATGTAATAATTAATTATTTAAAGAATAATAAATTTCATGCGAACCCTTAAGAGCATGTGATACTTAGAAAATGATCGATTTTACCAGTTTTAGGTTCCCCTGGCCTTTTTTCTACAATAATAAATATTTTGTCTTGAAGATTTGAAGAATAATAGCGAACATGCTAACGGAGGTCAACGAATTCTTTTTTTGTGGGTTAATTAAAAAAAATTAATTTTACTAAATTTTATGTGTGTGTGTGTGTTTTGCGGTTATGTGTGTTAACATTCTCTCTTATAATTATTCGTGAGTGCTACCGACAGCATCGGTACGATAGAGACCTACATTATCGGAATGACAGATAGCTGAAAAACGATTCTAACCTCAAAATAGTGCACATGCATAAAGATTGTATTTAGCATAATAATTATTTTTTGTTATCCCTAAAAAAAGAGTCCGGGGACGTCCGCTATAATATTTTATACCATCTTCGAATTCAGTTTTAAAACATTTTCATTTTTTGTGGGGAGAAAAAACCGAGGGAACTGAACCCGATTTACCCTACGGCGAAATACCACATGCCCTTAAGCAGATCACACAAAATATGTTTTAAATATTATTCCGAAATGTAAACTTTGTTATTAAATTTTATATTCTTATCTTACAATATTAATTCATTTATCAAACATTATAAAACAGTCACATATAAATCATTCAAACTCAAATAAAAAATAGAGCTTCACAATGATGAATCACGTATTACAGCAGGAATTAGAGCCATGACATTTTGAATTACATTGCAATTTGTTTCCATTTACAAGAATTAGGCGCGCAACTGAGTTCCCGGTGTTTGTCAATAGATGGCTCCAACAGTAAGTGCTGGTCTATTTTGACATATTCAAAACGTCATGAACCAAGCTTAGGCATATGGTACACAAACCATATTGACACATTAGTGATTTTGTTTTTGCGTCATTTTCTTTTGGTTGTGTGAAAATTTCGGATTTTGTGCCAAATAATCGTCATTTGCGGCAAGTGTTGACACGTGAATATTCGGCTGAACCGAAGAGTAGAAGCATGACCGGGCAGTCCCAATGACTTTCTTCTCTTTAGATTGCTGTAATAAATCCACTTTTCATCACCTGTCACGATGCGATGAAGAAAACCCTTCCTTGTTTGCTGCTGAAGCAGTTGTTCACAGGCAAAAAAAACAACGCTCATATGGCACAAAATGGCACAAATCATTAGGAATCCAAGTGCCTTCGAAGGTTTTGGCCTTTCTTTACCCGGACGGTCGTCAACATCGAAATCACCGTCTTTGAAGCGACGGAACCAATCACGGCACATTGTTTCACTTAGAGCAGCATCTGCGTAAACTTTTTAGAGCTCTCGATGCGATTCAGCCGCCTTTTTCTTTAAATGAAACAAGAAAATCAACACTTCCCGCAAATAACGATTATTTGGCACAAGATCATACATTTTCACACAACCAAAAATATATGACGCTAAAACAAAATCACTTATGTGTCAAAACGGTTTGTTTACCATATGTCTAAGCTTGGTTCATAATGTTTTGAATATGTCAAAATCGACTAGTACATACTGCTGGAGCGATCTATTGACAAACAGCGGGAACTTAGTTGCGCACCTAATATTAATACATTCCTTCGTACAATTACACTTTACAGATCCTTGAACACCGAAAAATGACTCTTAACGATTTATTTGTCGTACAGATGATACGCTTTTGTTAGTAACTTCGTCAAGGCTTATAAACTTTTCTTTACAAGCAGCAAACTGATTCCGAAAATATAATGATCTACTTATACCGCTCTAAGTGCCGACTGTATAAAAACCATCTTTGGATACCTCCATAATAATTCCAATTAAGTTTCGCGTGTCGCCCTTGTTCCTATCCACGCTAGGAATAGGTATTTTAACCGAAGTTCCGACTTCCATTTCCCAATAATTTTTGTTACTTTTTTTATTATACATAGTTCATACATGGAGGGAAATATTAGTTATTATATATTATATAGTTTCAAATTTTAATGGCTCTAAATCCTGCTGCAATAAGTAACTTAAGAATGTAACGCGGTTACAATATATAATATAATAGATCTATGATAGACCGAATATTGTTAAGAAAGTTAGATCGGCAGCAGGATGAGTAAAATACATAAAAATTAAAAATAGTTTTGGTATTTCATACATTACCCACTGCGACAGGGGCACTCCGCCGAATGACCAAGGACGCCTCAGGCAAAGCCCGAAGTAAAGGACACCACTTGGGCAATCTGCAAACCGAGCGGTCCATCCTAGGTTTGCTCGAATTCTGAGCTTTAACCACAACATATAGATAGCCTCATTGGGAATCCATACTTTTTTTGGTGGTTCATTAGACTGATTTAGCTAAGCGCAAGTTTCCTTGCAAGGAGATTACGTCTCGGTTGCTTAATAGTCGTTGAGATTAATAATGAGAGATCAAAAGTGAAACATCGGTACTGCCAAATATCGATTTCAAAAATGATCAACATCGATGTCATCGACGCATCTAAAGAAAAACATCGACGTTTAAGGGTGTTGGCGAGGGGTAAACCACTTTAAAGTCAGTAAAATCAGCGAAACAATATTTAGCGTTATATGGATGTTGTGCTCTGATTTTTTGATATCGGTAACGCTAAAGTAACTAAGATGAAGAATCTGTCTTACGACACTGTAAGAATAACATCAACGCAATAGGCGAACGTTATTCGTACCGCCGGAGTTACTCTACCTTTCTTGTAAGCTATAGCGATAAGCTCGTCACTTATACCGGCGCTAGAAGTGCTTAGTCCTAACTTCTCGGGTGATTTTTTCCTCACGAACTAAGAGCCGCCCCTTAAAGCAGACTTATAGGTTCGCTCATTCCTCGATTTTGACGCCAGTCAAATATTTGTAATTCCGTATGACTATA
>NC_046662.1:119268851-119270198 GCF_010883055.1 Belonocnema kinseyi
ACAGTCTGTAAAGGAATCAATACGACGATCCAGCAAAAGCCTCGTGCACCCTAAGAACACGGAGCGACCCAATGACAACCGCCTTCTGCATTTTTCCCACAAATGTTCTAGCATATTGTTGACACGCAGGGATGCTTTTTAGGCTATTAGCAAGTGAAAGCCTGGCACCTCCAAGAGCGCCGATGATAAGAACGATCAGTTTAACAGAATATTCCGGGTACAATCGTTGCAACCCCCTTACAAGGTCTCGATACCTCTCTTTCTTTTCATTCTCCTTTGCTATGATGTTTTTGTCAGCCGGTGCCGAAAATTCGATAACGAACATGGTTCGCTTCTCGAAATCAAGAAGAACCATGTCAGGCCTCGAGTGAGCAACAGAAACAATTGTCGAGAATATAAAGTTCCAGTATATGCGGCACTTCCCATTCTCGACAATTGACTCAATTTCCCTAGGAGCATTTAGAGGAGCGACATTAAGGTGAATGCCGTAGGAGTGACAGAGATGGTAATAAAGCACTCTTAGTGCCGCATTGTGCCTTTGAATGTAGGTCGTTCCCGCGTGTGTTGGTCAACTACATAGTATGTGAGCTAAATGCCCGGGGTGTGCATGGCACGCTCTGCAGCTATCATCGGGAATGTCTTGGCTCAAAATATGGCGACGGTATGTTAAGGTGGAAATGACACCGTCTTGGCATGCAAAAATGAAACCCTCTGTACCAGACTTTAATCCGGGCGATTTAAGGAAAGCAAACGTTAGCTCACAAGACATTGACTGATCCTTCACATTTCTGTGGAAGATACCGTGAATCCTCTTATCGAGGAGCTGTTCACGAAAATTTTTCTCTTGTGCTTTCTTAATCCGTGCTTTCAGGAGTGAGCACTCGAGATAGATTAGATTTGATGCATTTTGCTCACCCCGAATACTGAAGTCAAGTCCGACTGTTTCAGCAGCCTCCTCCGCTGCTTTGTATAGAAATGCTCCTTTGCCCACTTCTTCGTGATTCCTGACCATTTTAAGAAGTGGGTCTCTTCCATTTGCAACTCTATGTGCTGTACCTAGAATAATCCTGTTGTGAAGACATTCAAGACTCAATATTCCGCGACCCCCTTGACGGCGTGAGATGTACAGTCGCGGAACGGAAGACTTAAGATGCATGCTTTTGTTCATGTGCATAACCTTTCTTGTCCCGATATCAAGAGATCTGAACTCATTCTTCGTCCATGGAACTACTCTAAATGAATAGTGTAGTACCGGGACGGCAAGCATGTTCGTTGCAGATACTTTGTTCCTCGCCGACAGTTCGGAAGACCAAATCTGTCGGATGAGACGTTTGTATCTGCTTCGGA
>NC_046662.1:119270298-119279661 GCF_010883055.1 Belonocnema kinseyi
TCGTCATCCATTTCAGCCAGATCTTTAGGCTTGAGAGAAACCTTAGTGTTGATGTTTCTCCGGGTCGTAAAGCATCGCTCTTAATCTATTGGATGCCTGCCCACATTTGGTCTTAGTGTCGCCTCTCTTTCTTTGTTGCCGGCTTGTTCTAGCTGTGGTAGAGTAGGCGTTCCGCTTACATAACCCCTTTTAAGGAGTAGTTCAGCATGGTTTCGCAGACGTTGCTGCGAAAAGTGCAATAGCTCCGAGTGTTTCTCGCACCACAGAGCATGCAGCCGTGCCATGTAACCCCGTTCACGGGCCACACTCGCATCGTAGCACTCTAGCAAGTCGTGATTCAGTAGCTCCGTCCACCCAAAGGTCGCGAGATCCCGCCGATCCATCGCATTGAATCCATTTTCATTGGCTCCCCCAGCTCTAGATTGGTCGGCATCGTTGGCCGACCCATTGTATATATATATATATATATATATATTCAATGATGAATTATATTAAAATTTATTTTGCTTAAACTTACCTCAGTAAGAAATTCTATGAATATTGCAGAATAAAATAATCGAACAAAAGTTCCGACGAATTGTCATTAATGCGTTATCAAACGTGAATTAAGCTTACCTATGTAAACCTGGCCTATGAAGACACTGGCCCGACGTGTTCCGAGTTTAGCCGACTCGTCACGAAGAGTAAGACTCCGAGAAATCCACATGTTGTAGTAAGCGATCGAATGCTATGTTTCCTTATTCGATGCTTATCCTATCATTATTTCGCTTAGCGGCGTGTTGCGTGTGGCTAAACTTGTGATTTTTTTTCTTAACCTTCGATTTTGATCGATTTTCTTCGTATGTGAATGATTTCATTTTATGCAATAAGAAGCTTATGTTATACATAAGAAACATATTTTACCGACAGTTACGCTGCTTTAAGTAAAATAAACCTGCGCTTATTTTAACACCGTCTACAGATTTTTGACTTAAAAAAATCATGATTTTAGAGTGATTTACCCCTCGGGTGTTGGTTCAATCCGACTTTGATTTTTTTTTTAATAGGTACAGTACTGATTCCATATATATTTTTTCCTAAAGATTTGTGAACGAAAGAAAGAAAACTTGTCGAATATCCGGGGTTTAGCGAGATCCTCGGATCAATAAAATGTTGAAAAATAAAAAAATTGGTTGAGGAAATGATTATTTTCCCGACAAATATGAATTTTGCAAAAGATAGAAACCAGCGGGTAGCAGACGGCAGCATTTTAACGATTATAATCGTTTGCTAATTTAATTTTTCACACACAATTCTGATATAATAGAAGAATTCTAGAGACCAACGGCTAATTTCGTTAAAGAACTTTTATCCATTCATTCTTTTCATATTGAGTCATTTTCCCGAGAATTTGAATGATTTTTTACCTTCAGTAGTGAATTTTACGAATAAAACAAAAACTACGCGTTCTATAAAAAATTATTAACACAAAATTTTTAGCTGTTTTTGGGAATGTTTTATTTTGTATTATTTCTTGTGCGATCAAAATTTGAATTTTCCTTCTTTCAAAAAAATTCAAAAAGTTCTTTTATTAATTGTATAGGGCTTTGAAAAAGCAATGTTTTTCTTTTTTTTACTTTTATCATATTGTGCGCTGTTTGGCTTAAGATTTTCCTTGTTGTTTTTTTTAATAATATAACTTCGGTAATTGTATTATTTTTTTAAATCTTGAAAAAAATAATCTCAAAAATTTTGAAAATACTCTATTTTAATCATTATCTTTCTTGATCTTGATCTTTCTTTTTGGCTTCGGAAACTCTGTGCGGAATCGCATGTTAATCCAATTAGGATTTTAAAAGTTATCCGGTATACAGACGACGACAACAACGGCAGACAGATCGTAAAAAAACCATTTTTCTAGATTTAGGGGGTCTCGAAACGTGGAGATTTAAAGAATTCCGCGATAGTCAGTTTCCACATAAAACTAATGCCTTCTTATTAGGATGTGAATGTAAAAAAAAACATTTCCGCACGGGATTTGAGAAAACGCTTATTTTTTCTTGTTTTTTCTGCATCGCCTCATGAGCTAATTGAGAGCATGAGATAATTATTATTCTATATCATTTTTAACAGGCCTGGGTATTGAAAGTCATTCCTGATTAAAAAATTAGTTGAATGGTCTCGGTGGGTACGGGATTCAACCGATGCTAACAGAATGGACTAATCAAAGTACAAGTTTCGCCATCCCAAACTTTTAGTTACCAATAAGCGATTAAACAAAAACATCGATACCCAACACCCAAGAAAAAACATCGAAGTTGAAACATCGATGTCAAAAACAGCAACATTGAAAGCGAAACTTCGATGTTTTTATGTTTTTCGATCCAAAAAGTTGTATAAATTGCACTAGTCTTGAGGACTCCAGAAGATCTCTTGACTGATGAGATCTGATCGCCTGTTGCTCAACTCCGAAATCCAAAAAGTACTGATCTAGGACTTTCAGGATAGCTCTAGCCAATTCAGGAAATATTCACTGCATGCACGGAATTACTTCAGGGCATTGGAGTATTAGCGAACGACTTTAAAGGAGTCAGTAGATCTTATTTAGGTTTGGCCCGAAGGCCTCGTAAGAACCATTTCCAGGTTATAGTTCCGTTAATTAAGCTTAATAACTTTACGTGTGAATAGTACATCAAGTTTAGCAATAAGCTTGATATTTTCCAGTGTAAAGGGATATGCTGATGTTTCTTTACTCTTTCTTTCAGAGCTTTTAATCGATTGTGCTATTCATTATATTGACGTTGAACTTCTGTAAAAGAGATGAGAGGTTGGTAGTCTGCTCATATAGCAAGTCAATTTTTAGTAAACACTTCTAAAGTAGCGTCGAAGTACTCTGCAAAATCTCTGCAAAATCTCAGCAAAACGCAGTTTTTTGAAAATTCAAAGACGTGTGAAAAATATCTAGGACCTGTTTCGTCGGTATTTTTTTGTTACAATATTTTGGTAACATACGGCGTTTAAAATTTGCAGAAAAGCGATCAGAATGATTTTTCTGATAAAAATTTATAAATTTCGAATAAAAATATCAATTCGAATTCATTTTCAAGGTTAATGATATCAACGTCGCATGTGACAAACACAGCGGCTCAGTGCACTGCGTTATAATAGCGCGTGGCTACACCAGCGCAGCGGACTGGAAGTTTTTAACAACTCGTACGGCAGGTATTCGCTTCTACGCCTTTTGGAATCTGAATAAATTTTAATCCAAATTAAATGTTTATCTAGAATATTGTTCAAATATGTACCATATGAATCAGAGGAATGTCGTTCTTCGAGTGTGTTTCGATAGTTCTATGAATTTGCATGACTTCTTCGATAACCAGTGTTTGACAGTAACGCGTTACTTGCAATGCGTTACCAGAAAAGTTACTTTTTTAGAAACGACAACACTTTATTTTATTTTTAAAGTAACGGTAACGCGCTACAATTTTCTGGTAACGGTAATGCGAGCTAACGCACGTTACCGGTCGATAATTCATGAAATTTTTTAATACGTTTAACATTACATAAAATGTATCAATAACAAAAAAAACCAATCAGATAATGTATTTTCTTCAGCAGGGTGGCCCAAAAATGTTTTTTTTTTTCTTCGAATTTGTATGAATGACAGCCGGAAATTTGTTTGAATCCACATTAAAACAAATCTTTTTTTTAGTCACATAAAGGGGAAACGGTAGGTTTCACTGAGCACCTAAATAACTGCAGCCACATCTATACAAAAATCGGAAATACAGCCTAATGCCCCCTGGCTAATATAATTACAAACTCATACCCGAAAATCACTAGTATTCCATTAGTAAAATGTTTGACCTATTAGAGGGAGAAAATTAGCAACGAGAGACAGAAAATTTCCAACTATTTTTATTGCACCCTCGCGTTTGGTTGTAGTTCCTGTTACTTGGCTTACCTGCTCAGCTGCAGGGAAATATGGACATTTAACAAAGATTTCATCTATGTATGCAATGAACGTGAGAAATAATTATTATGCATCCCATAAATGAAAAAAAGAGTAATTCGTAAAATTTTAATATAAATAATTAAATAATGTTGGTATTCATAAAAGCTACTTTTATAATCTCAGACATGGGTAATTGGTTCACTTTACCACGGTAGAAAATCACAAAGCTGAAAACGAAAATATTTTAAAGTTTTCCATTTATTTATTCGTTTAACTTTAGCGAATATAATGACATTTTCACTATTCAATAATTTGTTGTTGTTAACATAATTAAAGTGAGTTGAATTCCGTGTGTTTTATTTTCAACTAAAAAAGATCATTTTTCAGTAAATAAATACTTCAACAAAATAGTTGAATTTTTAACAAAAGATGATTTGTTAACTAACATGATGAATCTGCAAGCAAAAAAAATAAATTTTTAACAAAGGCGGTCAAATTTTGATTTTAAAAAAACTCACATTTTCAACCTGCGTGACGAATTTTCTATAAAGCAGTTAAATTTTCAAACCTGAAGTATTAATTTTTTACCAAAAAGATTAATTTTTAACGAAGTCGTTCAACTTTAACCCAAATACTTGCATTTTTATTGTAAGAAAAAAATAATTTTTTGCCAAAAATTGACTAGTTAAATTTTTAATTAAAACAAATAATTTTGTGAGCAAAAAATTAATTTTCAACGAATAATATAATAGTACATATATTAAACACAAAGGATTACTTCTTCATAAAATTGTTTATTTTGCAACCTAATAATAAAATTCTTAACTAAAAGTACAATCGTCGGGAGGAAACAACTGAAGAAAATTAATATGAATAAAAGGCAAATAACTTACTGACAAAATACTATATCAGGGTAATCCTATTCTACATTTTTAAATTTCCCTAACTGTACTCTGTCCAACATTTCATTTTATCTGACCATTTATTCAAATTCCACAATCTTAATCTTATAATATTTGTAACATACAATCTTTTGTACGTGGAATAAGACAATTTAAAATTTTCTCATTTATTAACCTAAACAGTTATTTAAAATGCTTCTTATATAAATTGGCTGAGTTTATGAAGGTTTTTTGTCAAAATCCTTGACTTTCCCGGGCCAATAAAATCCCCTGATTTTTTCCCTGATTTTCAGGTTTTTCCTGATCTGTAGCCATTATCGTATACACTGGGTGGGATTATTCAGTGAAGTTTCAACTAAGTCTAATTAATAAAAGTTGATTACTATCGGAATTGAACTCTTTTCAATATATTGACAGAAAACAATTAGTACATTAAATTTTTAAAAATGAAATCGTCGTAAAAGTAGAAAAAATCACGAATAAATAAGAAGCTTGGAAATATGTTCGATAGTAGCTTCGCTATTTTCACCCTGACAAACTGAAGAAGGTGCGTGCAAAATTCAAGAACGTTTCTAGAAGAACAATATCGAAATAAATGTTATTATCCTGAGTTTTAATAAAAATTCATACTTTTTTTTTAATTTGTTAAATGTCAACCCGATTTTGTGCTGAGAAAATCGCAAAATATTTCCTCTGGACCATACGCTGAATACGCATGAGACGTAAAACTGGTCAACATAATGGACGTTTACATTTAAAAAATGAAATATGTGTCATTTCCCAAGTAGCTTTTTCTGGTGAATTCGAATCAGTTTTCCGTTTTTTTACCACGCGTCAGCTTTTTTAGTTCTTTTTTAACAACGTTCTAATAGAAAATATATGAATCGTGTTCTAAGTGAGTGTAGATAATTTATTTTTAACAGAAGCGGTGAAATGATTTATATGCGACTTTTAAAGTAAAATTCATTTCCACAATTGAAATTAAGTAAACTCGAAGAACAACGCCCTAAAATACGATTTCAGCACACTTGAGATTAAATTATAAGTAAGACTTTGTCCTGGTCTAGAACAACTACCTGAAAGGTAGAAATTCGTTAGCGGATCATAAATTGGGAAGGTCCTCATTGTAAGCGTAGAGTTGTAGACTAAACTTACTAAACTAAACTAAAGTGATCTCAGAATGCATTGGAAATATTGGCTTGCCCTAACTTAGAATAACTGCTGTTGACGATCCTAGCCAGCGGGAGTCCTTTGTACCTAACTCTGACTAAAATGCGGAAATCACATTTTTTCAATTAGACACTTGGTAATTTATAAATATAATATTCAGAATCTCAAAATTGTAACGATTCCAACGATATGTTATTTTTCTTAAAAAGTTGAAAATTAAAGAGTAAATGTTCAAATTTATGTGGAATGTTATGGAAATTTTTTTAGTATATTGTACTCAAATATACTGCAGTAGATTTAATTTATTGATGCAATATTTTACTTAATTTCGGAAAATCCGGATGTTAAAATTTGGCCACATTTCAGAACTTATTAACTAACTTAACAGATTTGGTTTATTTCTCAAACAATTGCATTTCTGAAAATTACCCTTAAATATTTTTTCACTCCCAGCCCAAAAGTATGAATAATGTCATTCCCTGTTTAGAAATCGCCAAGTTACTCAGTGTCCACGCTTGGGCCAGGCTTGGGGCCCCCAGCCAGGACCAGGCTCGGCGATCGAGCCAGGCCCTGGCCATATTTAGCGTTAAATTCTAGCTTGACCCAGGCTTGATCACCAGGCCAGGGAATACTTATTCCAGGCTTGGGTCCGCTCAGGCCCATGGAAAAATTTACACACGGGTCCTAGCTTAATACATTCTTTTTACATTCTTCATACATTTTTTTACCACTTGAACCAATTTCTTTATGAAAGTTCATTAAAAATACTATTTTAGCACATAAAAAACAGAATAGAATGGATGTTCGCGAAGTCAAATCTCAAAAGTGTGGTTTTTAAAATCTAGCTTTAACCAGTTTTGAACAGAGATAGAAACAGAAAATTGTATTTGGTTCAGTTTTGAGATAAAATTTAAAATCTGAATTCGGCAAATTTTGAGAATAATTATCCTTCCTTTAAAAAATAATATGTTTGATATTACCGGATCAAGACGTTTTGCTACTGGCACTTTTTGTTTACTTATTATTAACTTAAGCCTCAACCAAAACAGACTGATTTTAAAACCAAAAAAATGGATTTTCCTAAAGAGTTGAATTTTTAACCAATAAAGATTTTTCAGTCAATAAAGAAACAAAATCTCAGCCATAATGTTTAATTTTCAACCTAAAAAGACGAATTTCCTGCAAACCACTTTATAGTTTTCGACCTAAAGATATGAATTTTCAACAAAATAGTTTAATTCTTAAAAACAAAAATATGAATTTTCCACCAAAATAATTAAATTTTTAACTAAAAAAGATAAATTATTAAGCAAAAATGGAATACAGTGAGACTCTTCAATAGCCCTCCCTTCTATAACCATTCCGAGAATTGATGCCGCGCCGCAGGTAGGTATAACAGGAGCTGCGCGGGGTCTGCGGTTGTCACGCAGGCGAGCAATAAGGCGTGAACGAACAAAATAGAAGTGGACTATAATGAGTTAGTTTGCAACTACCGTCAGCCTCAAAATCGGCGCAATGGAAGAGTTTCACTGTAGTTATATTTGCAGTTTAAAAATTTATTTTAAGCTAAATAAAATATAAATTTTCAACCAAACTTTCAACCAAAAGAAATATATTTTTTACTAAAACAATGTGTCTTCTACCACAAAAATGTATTTTCTAATAAAAAGTTGTATTAACCAAACAGTTCAATTTGCAAACGAATATCCAAATTCCAGGAAAACTAAAAATTAATTTATTGTTGAAAAATTATTTTTGAAAATATTTTTCATTTAATTTTCAAAATAAAACATGGCAGCTTTTGAAGTAATTTTTGTTTATTTGGCCAGATTTTCAGAAAATTGCAGGAAAAATTCAAGTTCAAAGAATATTAAAAAATTGGCAATAGATTCCTGGAAATTTTTTGGTGATATTTTTTTCATTTTTAAGAGAATATTTGAAAAGATTTGAGAACAATTTTTGACGTATAACGTAAATTTTCTAATTGTACCTGGGTACCTTGGTACCCTTGTCTTTCCAGTGTGCATGGAAGGACATTACATACGCCCCAGAAGTTAGCTATTTTGAAAATTTCAAGTACACAGGCAGATTTCTCACTAACATATCTCTAGGGTTGTTTTTCTCAATTTGCTTGTAAAAGTTAATTAAAAATACTATTCTAACACATAAAAAGCAGAATGGTGAGTCTAACCTAATGGTGAGTTTAACCTGATAGTTAAATTTTCCAAAAAAGTAATTAAACAAATCAGGTAAGCTAAATATATATTTAGAAGTTTTGAAAACAATATTAGAATGGAATACAATTTAAAACATTTGAATCAAAATGTAGATTTTTGAAGATTTTGAACACAAAATTTAGAAGCTTTCTGAACATTTCGAAAGGCTTGGAAGAAATAAAAAATTGTTGTCAAAATTCGTAGGAAAACTAAAAAATTTGAATAATTAATTTTTTAAAATATTTTACAACATTTACAAAATTTAAAAAAAGAGCATGGAAGATTTTTGGGCAATTTTTTAATTTTGTAGGATTTTCAAAAATTTGTGGTTAACTGTCGAGTTCCAAGATAACAACATTTGCCTTAGATTAGAGTAAGTAAAGAATAAGTAAATTAAAGTAAGGATAAGTAAATTAGATTAGATTAAGAAAACAGGTACTTGCGCACGTGAAGTTTGAGCAAATCTCAATTTTATTTTATTATATAATTTACTATTTCTGCACCATTCCCTGATCAGTCCAAACATATTGTTCGATAGAAACGAATTTTGGCCGAATCTGGAAAACAGGACTTCGAGCAGAAAAATGTTTTTTGAATACAGACTATCAGATTAACAAAATCTGCCAGCTGCACGGGCTCATTCTCATATTGTCATATTAGCACTCAGTCTTTGCATTTCTCCTATATTCATGCACAGACCTTTCAAAATTAAAGATCAACAAATCGACTTCGCACTCCATTTTGCCCAAAATGTCCAATTTTCTACATTATGATCAACACTTTTATATCAATTATAATACATTTCTTATATTACCTCTGTCTGGTATTGGTTATTAAGGTTTTGCAAAATAATGTAGTGCAAAGTAATGTGTGCTAATCTGAAAAATTGCACCCGCTTCCAGCGAAATCGCGGTAAAATTTCAGCCATAACCACGTCTCACAACCGTGAGATAGGTGGTTACAGTCTGTAAAGGAATCAATACGACGATCCAGCAAAAAATTGTTGACACGCAAATTGTTGACACGCAGGGATGCGTTTTAGGCTATTAGCAAGTGAAAGCTTGGCACCTCCAAGAGCGCTGATGATAAGGACGATCAGTTTAACAGAATATTCCGGGTACAATCGTTGCAACTCCCT
>NC_046662.1:119279761-119293236 GCF_010883055.1 Belonocnema kinseyi
GCAAGTCGTGATTCAGTCGCTCCGTCCACCCAAAGTTCACGAGATCCCGCCGATCCATCGCATTGAATCCATTTTCATTGGCTCCCCCAGCTCTAGATTGGTTGGCATTGTTGGGTTCGTCCATCCTTGTAGAGCCCCGCATTCAAGGATAAGGCTGCTTACTCTGAGAGGTCGCCTGGTATCCCAGAGTCACCATTTCTAGACACCTCACCCAGGTGCCATTCAGCTTTCGGCACGGTTTTCACACCTCCGCTTGGGGGTTAATTCCTTCGGGACCACCCCTGGACAATTGTCCGCGACTGCCTATTTATTTTTGTAACCATATTCAGCAGAAACCCTTGGTACAGGGACCCTCTATCCGCAACCCGAGGACGCGTTCAGTGGCTTTGTCATAGGCCCTTCGGTTTGATTCTAGAGGAATCAAAATCGAACGTTTTTTCCGTAAAAAACTATATATATATGCATTTTTTATTTTTAATCTTGTTTTTTAGGATTAAAAAAAACAACGTTCCTATAAAAAATATTCGTAAACAACTATTAAATATTTTTTGGTTGAATAAATGTTGTCTATCTTCTTCTACTTATCCTACAAAAAATAATCCCTGAATTTGCTATTCTTTTTTAAGTGCACCATTATCGTCAATCTATCTCTTTTCGTATATTTCTATGTTTTCCAAAAAATGGAGTTATTGTTTTTTCATTAGTTTTTTTTTCAAAAAAATGTGAATTTTCGATTTTTTGTTAGCAAAACTTAAAAAGTTGTTTTAACAGTCTTGTAGGGCCTTGAAAAGGTTTTTTAGATTTTGAAAATGCTATAAAGTTGGTATTTTTTATTCCATCAAAATAATTAATAAGAATAAACTGTTCGTATTTTGGTCTATTATTAATGTATGTCGAAATATTTTTCCAAATATTAAAAAAAAGTGGTCCCAACAATTTTCAAAATGATCTAACTTTTTACAATTTCTTCAAAAAACCTGGCTAACGAACTAGTCCTTTCTTTCCATATCCTTACAAAGTATGCTAAAAGAGAATCCAATTAAATAATTCCTGCATATGTTGCCGTCTTTACAGACTACAACGACAACGACAAGAACGACAACGACAGCCCGACGTAAAAACTATTTTTTCTGACCCAGGAGGTCTCAAAACGTCGAACTTTGATGAAATCCGCGGAAGTAATTTTTCACATAAAACCAATACCTTCTCATTAGGATGAAAATGTAAAAATGGTAAAATGATTTTATTTTTCTGCATTAAAAGTTATATAACTCTGAATATTTCGCTAACTAAATAGAAATGTATTATATCCCGGAAGCTAGAACCGAAAAATTTATATTTAAAAAAATTAAAGTTAGCTTAAGTTTGCTATATTTGTGCCCATTTGTGCAGTAAATGGCTTTTGAACCAAGGAAAAGCACTGGCACAATTTTTATAAAACTTGTACTTTTGCTGGATCCCCAACTAGTTACGGGCGCATTATGAACAGTTTTTGTAGGCGATTAGAAGAAATGCACAATTTTGGGTAGTGAACAGAGTAAATTTTACCTGCAAAACTTAGGAAACCTGGAATTGTCAGGGAATTTTTATACACCTAGAAAAACATGAATATTTCAGGGATTTTTCTTAAAGTTAAGGGATTTGTTAAAGATAGCCAGGATAGGTGTGTTGATTAATACGAAACAGAACACATATGGGGAATATCATTTTATATTCTGATTAACGGAGCGAACAAGTACACGAGGTAACAATGGCGACATGGCCTATCCATATTCCTCCAAGAACCTCCGCAGATAAATCGCCTCTTTCGCCAATTCTGTAAGACTCATATATTCAGCCTCAGTGCTAGACAGCGAGACCGTTCTCTGTTTCTTAGCTTCCCAAGAAACCGCTCCACTTCCTAGGATAAAGCCATATCCCGTATATGACCTTCTATTCTCAAGGCCCTCAATACCCTCAATACCCCAGTCGACATCCACAAAACCTTGAAATGGCTTGGTTGATTTCTGGAATCTTAGACCCAGACTAGCTGTTCCTCGAAGACAACGCAGGATCCTCTTTCCTGCTATCCAGTGTTCCTTTCCGTAGCAGGTACAGAACTGACTGAGCAAGTTCACAGAATATGAGATGTCAGGGCGTATACCTACTGCCAGCTATATTAACACTCCAATAATTACTCTGAAAGGGTAAGCTCCCCGAGAAATTTTCATAACTCCATCGAATTTATTTCTTAAAACGATCCGACACCTGATCACATTTCGATCCATTGGTTGGTTCACGAGTTCCCACGTTTCGTTCTTGATAAGTACGTCAAATTCTTCACGAATTGAATTTTCCCATTCTTCAGCCTCATCTCCAGATAGAGCCTCCTTTAACGGGATTTCCGCAATATTTGCGTATTCCAATTTTTCCTCGAAGGCATCTCTCCCCCCCCCCCCCCCCCCCCCCCCCCTGCAACATAGTATTCCTTTCGAGGTTTTCCCGAAACTCCTGTTCTATCAACTCCGGATCGACCTGCCAGCCTTCTAGGCTGTTCATGTACTTCGAGGTCAAAATCCCCGTCGGAAACATCACCGCCCTCGTCGGCAGCAGCTTCCTCTATATCGGCCACAGATCCCTCGGATTCCTGAAGAAATATATCCTGCTCCTCCTCCGATAAATCTTCTACGATGTCTTCAATTCTTGGAACTTCTGCTTTCAACGGTTTTATCCTGACTTCGACCCATTTATTTTCTTTTATTTGCTTTTCTACCTTCGCATGAAAAGTAATTTCCGAGATGAAATCACGTCAACTTCTTCCTGAAAGATGCTCTTCGATGATATCAACGTCTCTGGTGACTTCAATTTTCCTTTCAGCAGCTATACAAACTGGATGTCACTTCTGTACATCGCGTTGTATTATCCATTAAACTTTATTCCGCAAGCTATTTTCGAACCCACAATTTTCTTAACGTTCTTTTCGTTCAAATGTTGTAAACACTTACGCCACAATTCTAATAAATCAGTGCCGTGCTTTTCACTCGCTGCTACTGCCATTTCCACGTTTTTTCGCGTATAGTATAAATCACCAACTCTATCCGTGACTAGTTTCACTTAGCCATTCGGGATTCGAATCACAGCTTCCCGCTGTTTGAATACGACTTCGTAACCCTTATCCGTGATTTGACTGACCGACATCAGATCTATACGAAAATCTGGCACGTACAGTGTATTTTCTAGCTGTACAACTGACGATTTAGAGTCAACCGACACAATTAACAGCACAGTTCCTTGCGGCTCAACTTTGGTAGTATCGTTGCTCGCCAAATTTAAATTGTCACTATCACAACTTTTCCGTATTCAAAAATTTTCTTTCCTCGCGGCACATGTATGAAGTACACCCACAGTCAAGGCACCAATTTTTCCGCACAAAGATCTTTTCGGCTTCTAAGGCACTGTCCTTATCAGCTATTGGGAGAAAGCACATGTTCGCCGTCGAAGAACTAACTTTTTGCGGTGTGCTTTTATGATTTTAATTTTAAGCAATTCAGAATAGCGCAGCTCATTCCGCGACTCAATACGCTCCGAAAATTCTCGAAGCTCCTTGGAAGGTTATAGAGCAATAGGATGTGTTTAAGACTGAATGGGTGTTTCTTATTTTCTCGTTTGAATGAAAGTCACACTGAATGTTGTACTTAAATTTATTAAAATCACTCGTTCATTTATCTTACAATAAATGTAGTTGACTTAGTTGCGAATATTTGAATATGAAAAAATGGGAATTTTAACTGATATACCGTAAATACAAAACCGAAGTTATCTCTAATTGTGTTCCGGAAGTTAACACTCAGACGTCACAAACTGTACTGATCAACTGGCCCAGCGACACCGCCAGTCACGCCGTGCGGAGTGGGGATGTAGCCCCGAAATATGTAATGTATAGAAAGTTTGAGTGAATCTCAAACAGGATGGTTAACAGATCCTGGTTAACTTCAATTTCCATTTCCTGGAGTCTATCCACTGCATCGAAGAAATTTCTAATGTAATCACGCACATCGTCACCTTGCGCTATTTTGTGCAGAATCAGTAGTTTTAGAAGCGTTGCCTTTCTAGCTGGCCCTTTATATTTGTATATTGAATGCAGCTTCCTCCAGATTTCATTCGCTGCGCCGCAGCTTTTAGTCTGCGTCAGCTCTGTAGGATTGATCGCCAAGACTAGATCCGAAAGTGCCTTCCTATCGGCCACGTCCCATGGCTTGGCTGCTGTTTCAGATGTCACGTCATCTACCGTTACACTAGGCCAAACTTTTTCACCAGTCACGTATTCCCAAGCACCATTTTTCACTAACAAAGCTTCAACCTGAAGCTTCCACGTGTCGAAATTGTCTTTCTCGAGCGTCTCAATACGCGCCGATAGCATCGAACTCATTTTTAAACGATTTACCGAACCGATGTTTCCCCTCGAACGCGACGCTGCTCAAGGTTTCACAAACAATTTTTAAACTTTCACAGGTTCTCTTCAACTTATATGTGCAATCATTTTCGTTAAAAATTATTCTCTTTGGTTGAAAATGTAATTATTCTAGTAAAAGGTTAATAATTTTAATTGAAAAATCATAACTTCGTTTGAAAATGTAACTTAAAAAAAAATTGTTTTGGTTGAAATATATATTTTCTTACAAGTCAAAATGCGATTATTCCAATTTAATATTCTATTATTTTAGTTAAAATTTCTACTCTTTGGTTGAACATTACTTTTATTGACAAAAATTTAACTATTTAAATTTTGATTAACAAATTATCTTTTTTGTTGAAAACTCATCTTTTCAGTTTAAAATTCATCTATTTCATATGAAAATTCATTATTTTAGCTGAAAATGTAACCATTTAAATCGACAGTGAGATATTTTCGAGGACCGGCCTGTTTGTATGCAGTTAATAACCGGTAATCCGTCAGGGCAACAAGAGGCTAGATGTTGGGCTCTTGAGGGAGGGTGTCATCTATTCCTCTCTTCCGTTTATTCCCAAATAGGGACCCTGTAATAAAGGACGCACCAAACAGGCAGCTGAGTGCGGATTGGTCGAGCGAGAAGAGAGCGATACTTCTGCTCCAACAGCAGATACTGTACAGTTATTGAAATTAACTATAGCTTCACGCTTCGGTACCTTGGATATGCTTAGTGATTGTCGTGTTTGTTATCATTTGAATACTTCGCGCCTTCAACTACAGTGTCCCTATTCCGAAACGGTATCCACTCAGAAATCAGACTGCTACTTTTACCTGAGTTAACGCTACCCCGCCTCTCCCCTCCCTGAGATGGAAAAAACTGAAGGAACTACGAAATTGTATCATTATTCTAAACGTGGTGTTGCAAAAACGAAACGTTCTTGTTCGAAAGTCTCCATGTAGAGATGATATTATCGCGAATCACTCACTTTTTGTTAATAAAAAATATGTAGTTTAAAAAAAAATAGTTCTAAGAGAAACCCGTATTAGGAAACATTATAATGTTAAATATTTAATAAAGAAAAATGCAATTTTATCATTATTGTCAGCGTGGCTTTGCACAAACGAAACTGTTCTGTCACAAAGTCTCCAAGCACAGATGATATGATCGTGAATCATTCACTTTTTGTTGGCAAAAAATATGTAGATTTGAAAAGAAAAATTTAAGAGAAGTCCGCATTAAGAAATATTATACTATATAATATTCAATAAACAAAAATGCAATTTTATCATTATTGTGAGCTGGTTTTGCATAAACGAAACTGTTTTGTTCCAAAGCCTTCAGGCATAGATGATATGACCGAGAATCACTGACTTTTTTTGATAAAAAATATGTAGTTAAACAAAAAATATAAGAGAAGCCAGCATTAAGAAATATTATAATATTAAATATTCAATAAACAAAAATGCAATTTTATCATTATTGTAAACGTGGTTTTGCACAAACGAAACGTTTTTTAACCAAATTCTTCACGCAGAAATGGTTTGATCGAGAATTCATTGTGAAATTATGTTCGATTGTGAAGAGCTGAGTCGAGCAGTGACGACTGGCAGTAATTCAAGGAACTTGAAAACCGGGGTTTTTTTTACTATTTCGCTTGGTTTATTTTGTTTTGGTTTGTGCAAAACGGCGTTTAAATAAATAAAAAGTAAATCTTTTTTCGCTTATACCATGTTAATTATTACTTGCCGAATGACGGTCTTCTCGTTATTTGAGTATCAAACATTTTCGGAATTAAATAATGTAACATTTTGTTTACAAAAAATGTTATTAATAACTTGAATTTTTAACAGAAGCCCACCATAGATTACGTTTAACATTTTGCAATGCAAAAAAATAATTTCAATTCATGCATTATTTTGGGAGTGGTTCTGCACCGCATATTGTATACCGTATATACTGTATATAACATAAGAAAAAAAAGACGTTTTTGTAAATATTATTCAGAATCCTTAATATTATTAGAATCGAGTTGAGAGTTGAAGAGTAATAACTAATTTTTTGAAAAATAATAATTTTTTAAACAATTCATTATTATTATCACTATCGTTAATAACATTATCCTTGCTTAATGCTAGAATGTTGTGGTTTTTTTCCGAAATTGTTAAGTCGTCTATTTTTCATTAAAAGTGACTTCATAATCAATTAGATTTAGCAAAGATAATTTTCTAAAAACGTTATTGTTGTTTATCATTATCTTTATCTATAGCAATACCTGACAGTTGCTGTTCTTTCGGAAATTTTTACCTTTATGTCCTTTTTCACTTATTATACCATTAAGTTTGCGTATCACTTAGTGTGGTAACAATTAATCAAAGTTCACGAAACATATATTTTAAATATGCTTCAAATGTTTTACACGGATCATATTGAATACAACTTTACCTTGAATAAGTTACTGAGAGATTTCGGTGAGGTGTTAGAAATTCAGCAATTGTCTGAAAACTTGTTCCTGCACCATTTGTATTTTATACTAATGGTGCAGAACGAGGTTGTAATACAGTACCGGTTGCAATTTCCTGACTGCAGTAAGTCAAAGTTTTCGAGAAAATTTCTTAAAAAATGTTATGCTCATAAAAAAGTATCTTTTTTCAATTGCTTATACTGCAATAATAAACAAATATATGAAAATTCATACGCAAGATAAAATGTGGGCCTTTCCCTCAACTTTCGAAAAAAGTATACTAAAATCCACTTTAATTATTCATTTAATAATATAAATCAAATATTTACAAAGAAATAAATTTTTTTTCAAATTGGACCTGTTTTTTATTTTTATTTTTATTTTAAAGAGTGGACTAAATGTCTTTCTTGATCTGTTAAACATTTGGGAGTGGGTAGTCATACCTTCGAAGCAATGCATTTTTGAATAGCAATAAATTTTGCAAATGTAAAATGAACAACATAAAAATATACGATTTTTCAAGTAGATGATTGTGTTTTACTTATCGCGTAAGCAGTCGAGTCCCAGTCCGAGCTAGTCGCGCTGCGATAAATTTCGCGCAAACAATCAGCTATTCGATAATTCATTGCTTCGAAAGTATTTGACTACCCACTCCCAAATTTTTACAGATCAAGAAAAACGTTTAATTTACTCTTTAAAATAAAAAAAATATTTAAAACAGGTTAAAATTGAAAAATCTATTGGTTTATAAATATTTGATTTATATTATTAAATAAATAATTTATTTAAAGACCTAGTAATTCCCCCTACTCTTAATTATTTCACTCTTTGTGTTTGTCTCTTGTGTAAGATAGTTTTTTGTTCATATTAATGTTTTTTTAATTTGCCAAAAGAGCGAAAATAATTCACTTAAAAAAAACAATACTATTTAAAAAATAATTTTGGTTGGGGTTGACTTATTATTTGTCTATAACTAAAAAGGCGAAGTGAAGTTAAGGATTAAAAAACCGGAACTTTCTAGCACTTATCGAAGAGAAGATATTTATAAACAATATTAGATTGTTTGAGCAACTTTTTTGTTAACTTTCATTAAGTATTACCTTACTAAGTAAAGAAAGGGCAGAGATGTCAAATATTCAGAAAAAAAACAAAAATATTAGGCATTGTTATGAATGAAGGTAGTCAGAAGCAGTAATAACTTGTTTGAAGAATTATTTTTGGTAAATCTAATTAATTATTAAGTCACTCCTAATGAAAAATAGACAATAAGTTAAAAATTTCAGAAAAAACTGTAACATTCTATCTTTAGGCCAAAACAATATTATTAACAATAATAATAAAATGTTTAAGCAATTATTGTTGTTAACTTGAATAATTATTACTTCACTCCAATTGAAAATTGGACAAAACGCAAGAAATTTCAGAAAGGACCCGCGTCTTTCTAACATTATTCAAATGGCATATTAATAATAGTAATGATACATTGTTTAAACAGTTCATTTTCTTAACTCTAATTAATTAATTATCTCATGTTAATCGAAAATTGGACCAAAAACGAAATTTTTCTTTGAAAACTGCAATTTTCTAGCATTATTTTGATAGAATATTATAATCAATAATAAGAAATTGTTTAAACAATCATTCTTCTTAACAGGATTGAAATATTTGCTTCCTCAAATTGAAAATTGGACAAACAGTGGAAATTTTTTGAAAAACCCGTGACTTTCTAACTTTATTATATGAGAAAATTGCTAAGAACAATAATAAAATTTTGTTAAATTTATTTAAGCGTCTACTTATCAGTATAAAGTGGTATGTTATGGACGAGGAACAATTTTCATTTAAAAACCCTAAACAATTTTAATCAGCGTCAAAATCTCGCAAACCCCACTTTCTCATGTATGGTGTTTTTGGAAGCCTATAGAACAGACTTATGGGGTTGATATTTTATTTATATTGTATGGCTAATGGTGAACATAAATGTCGAGCTCCAACTCGATTCAATTAATATTCAGGATTCTGATTAAAATTTATATCATTTTTTAAAAAGTGCATTTATTTTTGTGTGGATTCGAGCAAATTTCCGGCCGGTATTCACAGAAATTCGAGAAAAAAATTCCAATGCATTTTTGGACCACCCTACTATTCAGCACAGCCGAATTGATACTTATAGAACAAATTATATTCGTATAAGTGATACAAATTTCTCATAATTGGTACTATTGAAAAAAGGAGTTTTATGGAAAGTCTTAAGCAGACTTCAGCATAGATTTATTAATTGCTTATATACAAGAGAAGTTATAGACAAATTCAGTATTTTAAAATTATTTTACCTAACTGTAAATATAATATTCAGTTTTATTAAAATTTTCAGTTTTCAATCAAATGTATCAAATTCTTAAGATTCATTTTGGACATTCAAATAATGTATTAAATATTTAACCCAAAAAAAGTAACAGCAAGGTAACGCGTTACATTTTTCAGTAACGGTAACACGTTCCTTTTTGAAGAAAGTAACGGTAATGCGTTACAAATTTTCAGGTAGTAACGTGTCAAACACTGTGCAAGTAATAATGCCCGCCACGTGACTTTTAAATTAAGCGCCTAATCCAATAGCAGTTTCATGTAAAATTCGTGATAAAGACGGTTTTTTCTAAATATGTGAACACGCATTTTTTTTGCATTTGTGAGACCTTTTCAAGTATTTTTAACTCAGTAAGTGAATGTTCAGAATAATATTTTTCGCTTAATGGTTTTTTAATTTTCTAAATAATTTATGCGATTAAACAAGATTTGCAATAAATTCAAAAATATTTCAAGATATTTTAAAAGATTTGAAAAAATCTCGTTTAAATTCTACTGAATTTCCTGAAAGTCTGTTTAAATACTGAAACATATTTTTAATTACATGACAATCCTGGAACTCTTGAATTTTGTTAAAATCATTTCTAATACTTTGTAAGATTTTAAAATTAAAATCCCTTAAAATCACTAAAAATTTCTTGAACTCATAAAAAGTATTTTAAAGTTATTGAAATTTCTTGCACTTTTTTAAACTCTTCTAAGATTTTTTAAAATTCTTAAAAATTACTTGAAATCTTTTGAAAATCGTTTATGAACTTTAATCTTTTTTCATAAAAAAGAATGTTTAAATCCCCTTAAATTATTTTGAAATTTATTAAAATCCTTTTGAACACTTGAAAATATTTTGTAATTACACAATAATACATAAACTCTTTTGAAATTTCTTAAATTTTTTTAAATCATTTAAAACAATTTGTAATCATCAAAACCTAGTAGAGCCAAAAGGGAAATTGAGGAATATGTGAAAATATTGATGAATATTTAGGTATATTTCGGAATATCAAAAATATTTGAGATTATAAAGTATATCCAGAATACCAAGAATATCAAGCAGTATTAAAAAAATACGCGTATGGAAATATTTAGTGGATGTATCAGGAATATTGGAGTGATCGTTCCCTCGTCATAGGTTGGCTTTACACCGACGAGCGAAAGGTTAGTTACACACGCGTAGTATTGTTGGGGGGAGCGAAACTTTCGCCTCGAAAACAGCGTGGATAACGTGTTGCCAACTCACAACATTTAAATACACCAGCTGATCAAAACTGCCGGTAACGTAGGTCTTCAAAATTAAAGTCGACAACCCTTCCTTCACGACATTTTCAGGGCGAAAGTTTTGCTCCGCCCAACAATTCTACGCGCGTGTAGCTAACCTTCCGCTCGTCGGTGTAAAGCCGTCCATATAGAAATAAATTGGTTTAAAATTATCACATAATGAAGAAACAATTTTTTATTTTAAGTACATATTACATCCTACTCTTTGGTATATATTTATAACCATCGGCAGTCTTATTAATAGTGGTTACAAGTAAACTGTAACCAACGTCGGTTCTTTTGAGAATAACGTACAAATAACAATCATCGCTGACCGAATCCATTTGAAACCAGGCAGGTCCCTAAACTTGAATTCGCAGAATCTCTCGAGAGCGAAATATTTTTTTTTTTTTTTTAGAGGAAATGATACTTTTTCATATTTTCAAAATTTGAAGAGAATAATAAAAAGATTTTCTTAAAAACCGTACCTTTTTTATTTTTCTAAATATGTTTGTTAAGATTCTACCAATAAAAGAAAGGCATCTTAGTAGCATAATGCCAGCTAAACCATTTTTGAGGCCGGGAGAATTTTTCTTTGCTAAAAATGTAGTTTTTGAATTTTTTTATAAACTATGAAAAATAGCGTAAAAGAAAAAGAGGAGTTTTTCATAGAACTTGTTCAGACTTGCAAACTTTTATCTTAATATTTTTTCGTATCTATCATTCTTTCTAAGAAAAAGTAGAAAATTCGATTGTAAAAAAAAAAGAATTCTCCTGGCTACAAAAGTTATTGAGCAAGCATCAAACTTATAAGGTATCTTCATTATCAAAGTACAAGTTCAAAATATATTGACAACAAATTTAAAGTTGGTTTTTTGAGAAAATCGTTTTTAATTTTTTCAGAAAAACTGCTGTTATTTTGTTAATTTTGAACCTTTTTCAATTTTACGGTAGATTTTGAAAGAAGACGATGAGCGATATAAGAACCAAAGAAAAAATATTTAATATCTCAGTTAGGCCGAAAGTTATAGAGTTTAAAGAAAAATATTCTGATTTTTTGAAAAACAATGCACAAAATTCAAATACGCATAACTTTTTAGAAAAAATTCTGTTTGAAAACCAGAAAAATACGTATCGCCTTTTTTCCTTTAAATAACCAAATATTTTGCTTTCGAGAGATTCTGCGATTTGAAGTCCCTGTCTGGTTTGAAATGGATTCGGTCCCCCTGAATATTTTGTACGCTTGAAGGTGTTTTATAAAGAAGCAGTCGTGAAGCTTTTTAACAAGAAGTTTATGAAAACAATCATTTTTCAGATACTTACTCGTACTCCTTTCTCTACCTTTGCGCAGGAAGGACTTACAGCTACATTTTATAGAACTGAGAACTTATATTGAAGTACTTCACAAACACTCGATACCTTGAATCGAATTTTTATGAGATTTTTCATCACGTTTCATGAATTTCTCCATATATTTTATTAACATTTTTAAATCGGAGTTCAATATGAAGTTGACAGAACTCTTGTAGAGTTATTCCACATTTATTTACATTAAATCCTAAAAGTTATACAAAAATCTCTGACATTTGTTCAAGATTCGCTGTTATCCCCGACTATAGAAATAATTCAGGAAAGATTACTGCACTTTTTCCATGTACGCTTCATATTCAGAGTAAAATAATGAAAAGATAAGAAACTATAAGTAACTAATTAATTTAGGTAAATTTTTACGTTTTCTAATCGTTTTTTTAAACCAATTATATATCTTTATAAAATAACATAATTTTTGAAAATACTAAGTTTATGGTTGAAAAAAAAATCACACTTAAATACTCTTTTTACTTTCGTAGTAGTAATACGTAAAAACATACGTTTTATATACATTTTCAATATTTTTATACATTGCTTTACGTTTTCGGATTTTTAAAGTTTTTTTTTACAAAATAATAGCCTACTCAAATGAGACTAACGTTTGATATCACTGTAATAGGGACAGTTACCCTGATGACACACTTTTTAACGTAAACGTTTTGGAATTGTTTTCTCAATTTATATTTAAAAAATTTTTTCCTACTAAATCACGAAAAGATATTATTTCCTTCAACTAATTACACATTAAATGAATAATAGAAGTCATGTTTTTATTTTAAGATATTAATAAATATTTAAACAGCAATAATCACTCACTTCTGACTTTTTATTGGAAAGGCGGAGAAACTTCTAGCTTTTTAAATTTCATTAATCCCACAAGAAAAAAGAAACAATTTATAATATAAAGAAACATATTATTCAATCGAATAATAATTGTTTGGACAGCTGCGTTATAACTTCTGAAAGGAACAATATCTTAATAAATGACCGAGATAATGTAAAAGAATTGAAAAAACTAGAATTTTCTTAATTTAATAAAGTGAACTAGTGTCAACTAAACTGATTTCAATAATAATGTTAACAAATGTAACGAAATTTGAAGCAGATTTATATTTTTTAAATAATTAAAAATAATTTAATAAAAAACATTATTCCTAACATGCACTTCCTGTGTCCTTTATTCTAACAAATATTTACTTTTTATGATTTATAAGGTAGTTTTTCCCCAATTTTCTCGAAAACTGAGCTTTTCCCATATAAAAAGAGAATTTATTTTTCCGGGAACCACACAAAATAAGGGGAAATATTGTTCTGTAACAAAAAATTCTTTTTGCAGCATCCTAGCGTACATCTTCAGCACGGCATAAGGAGGTAGCGCAAAAAGAGGTGCGTTCGAAGACGTGAAATTGGTCATCTGTTCTTCAATTACCGTGAACAAGATCTCATTGCTAGGGACAAAAATTTTCTTACTCTTGTTAAAAGTTAAAACGCATTGAACGTGGAACCAATGATATAATTCAAACTGATAATACTTTTGTGAACCCTTACATTTCTGTGTGCATTTGCAACAAATAGAGGGCTTTTGAAATGGTTGT
>NC_046662.1:119293336-119299163 GCF_010883055.1 Belonocnema kinseyi
TAAATGTACACTAACGCTGGCGCATTATATTCTCTTCAAAATGTCGAAAATACATGTATTATGGCTCATTTGGCGTGCAATTTAATGAGCTTTTTAACGGGGTTTTAAAAAAGTTTCTCGCTAAATTTTTGAACTAGTAGTCACGTTTTAAAGTCAGCAGTGAATATTAATAGTATTTTCGCTGATCGTGCTGACATTTTCTGACGGTTGTGTATATAAGTATGCGAAAGTGTGAGTAACAGAGAGAAAGAGAGAAAATGATTAATTCATGTAAACAGTGAAAATGATGAAGTGAGTGAGTTAGTAAGTCAGTGAGTGAGTCATTAATTGAGGGAGTGATTTATTGATTTAGCAAGTGAATATTGATTGATTGATTCATTGAGTGAGTCAGTGAGTGAGAAATATAGTATATGGATGATAGAGTGCATAATCTGCTAAGTCCGCAGATCACTGAAGAAACGGGTATTATGGCTCAGTACATGTTCTAGTAAAATATTCCGCTCTGCTGTCTAATGGAAAAACCTAGCAAGTTACAATTGCCGTTGAGGTTATCTTTCACTTCACTTGAACAGGAAAATAACCTAAACGGCAAATGTCACTTACTTGGGTTTTCCATTGGCATAACTGCTTTTCTTCACTCCTGGATCTTCACTTACTTAATACCGGCATTGATTCAGGATGGACTACATAAATTATAGATAATGGGTCCATATTCAAATTCCTCGATGGAACCATTATTATGTCGTATCTACATCACCACCAGAAACTTTAATCCACCTCTGCCGCAATCATTAATAGATTCCACCCACCAATATTTATGGAAGTCGCAACAATGGAAAATGCAAGAAAAATTATTCGAAAAATCCAAACGCCAAACGTACCAATTCTTCGTTCCATACCATATATACGATGAAGAAGAAATAGAAGAAGACAATATGATCAGTTGTTGCTGCAGTAACTTGTTGACAATAGACAATGTTGACAATAGACGAATATAGGTGCTGGCACGCCATAGTTATGTACGTTAAAAATGACCTTATATCACAATATTTAAACACATCTTATGTTTTTAAAATTTTTCAAAAATTATTTTAAGGTTTTTCTTGCAACAATTATAAGAAAGGACACTAGAATTTTTATCAAAATGACTAAAAGAAGATGAAATTCTTTTGATTATTCAATATACATCGGCTTATTTCCGAGGATTTGAAAGTAAGAAATGTGATATTATCCAACGTTTCAAAGCGATATACGAAATGTGCATAATTATATTCAAATTCTCAATTTTTATGGACAAGTAATGTATCATTGGAATTTTAAAAATTCCTTGATGCTGATTAAACTATTTTTAAAACACTAGTTGCAAAATTAAAAGTTTTAACATTTAATTAGAAACAGAAATGCAGTAGACAAAATGAAGACGTAGCGCGGGGGGGGGGGGGTCCCTGTTCATACCTAGAGCTTTAGGGTTACTGTGAGTGCAGCCCTCTCCTTCCCCAAGCATTACGGATTCGAAAAATTAGGGGGGCAGGGTTGAGTTGCCGATTCGCATGTAGCGATTGCGACGCGACACCATGCATGCGATGGTGAAAGATTCGTGATTGCGGACTCGAAAGCAGTTGGCAGTTGGTTGATTTTTTGATAAAAAAACATCAGAACCAAAATTGTTTATAAAATGGAAAAATATTGTTTTTTAATCAAGTATATTGAGGGACTGATTTTGCAAAGTTATTTGCAGTCAATTCCGTTGAAAAAACGAAATCTGTGGTTTGAAGTAAATTCTGAATTATGAAAAAATAAGACCCCTTTTCATTAATTACAATAATAATGTAGAAATATATGCACCCGCCCCTCAACCTTAATCAACTTATGTGACACGTCAACTTTATGAATTCATGTTTGCATGTCTTTTACAGTTGATGGTTGAAAGTTACGCTCAAACAATCTGCGGCGGTTATATTTTCTACTTAGTAACTTCTACTTCTCTACCCGGAGGTCAGTACTGGTTATATACAAAGGAAAATGCATGAGCGTCACGGCACGATGCGGAATGTGTTGAGTCTGGAGTCATCAAAAAAGGAAAGGAGTAAGAAAAGCGAAGCAAACAGGGACAGTGATAGCAAAGAGCGAAAGGATATCGCACACGAAGATGTAAGTAGTGAAGATAGTACAGATAAGATGATAGCGACGCCTAATAAATACCTCATCGCCACAGCAGAATCAAGTCGAGGAAAAAGACATAGGGGCGGTCATCCATCTAATTTAGAAAGACTGGGTGGATCGAAATTCCAAAGGTCGAGGGTCTTCTTACACAGCTGGCAACAGTCGGCGAGCCTGAACAACAGTGGGAGCGTGCTTAGTGAAAAAGAGAAACTGGGCGATGATAATTGAAAAAAGAGCAGAGCGTTTAAGATGTGGAAAGACGCAATAAGATTAAACAAGCCAAGACAAAAAAAGAACGCCGGAGAGAGATGGGAATGATGGAAATGTTCTCAGGAAATTAGAAGCATTTATAAAGGAATTTAGAGAGGACTCGCGCACAAGAATGGGTGATATAAAGAGGGTGGGGGGTTAAGAACGAGATAAGAAAAGTGAGAGGAGCAAGTTCGAGTGAAAGAGATACAAAGACTAGGGGGGCAGGGGGGGGGATTAGGGAGTGAAACGAGGGAGTGAGTTGTAGGGGTATGCAATTATGGAGAAGATGTTAAAAGGATTGGGAGAGATAAGATATGAGTAAGAAGAAAGGTCTAATTTTGGCACGATGAGGAGTATCGGCTTGAAAAAAGAAGCACTGAAGTAGTGGGATAAAAGAAGAGATATGGAGGATTTGCAATAAGATGTTGAGAGAAGAAGGACGGAAATGTGAATGGAAGATAGGTCTTGCAGTGCCGTTAACTAAGAAAGGAAAGGGCTAAAGGATAGAGGAATATAGACGTATCACACTTATGTCGGTGGGATATAATATTTACGTATACTACACAACCAAACCGGTTTTTGCAAAGAGATGGGGACCACAGATGATATTTAGGTGCTTAACTATTTCTTCAATAGGAATCTTGGGAGGAAGAAAGGGAAACTAGTTGCACTGTTTGTTGATTTTATAGCAGCATTTGACACAGTTAAAAGGAGGGTATTATGGACAGTCATTAAAGAGAGAAGAATAGATAAAGATTTGACAGTGTATAAAGGATATATTTTTGGAGACTAAAATACGTGTAAAGACATGAGAAAAGAAAGGAGAGGAATTTTCGACAGGAAGGGGGCCATATTGAGCCATATTAGAAACAGGCAAAGTGTATTCACTAGCATATGCAGATGACGCAGTGCTAACAGTGGATAATGGAAGAGTGGTGAATCTGATGATAACAGTGTTCGAAAACTATGTAAGAGTAAAGGGTCTATCAAAAATGTGAATAAGAATAGGATGGTGTGTTTTAGAAGCGAAAAGCGTAGAGTAGTGTACGAATGGAAAATAAATAGCATAGAGGTGGAGTTTTGCTACCTAGGATTTTAGTTCGAAGCGAGAGGAGGAAAGGAGCTGCAGGTGAGAAACAGATTAAATTGCGTGAATAAAGTACTGGGACAAGTATGGAATATGGGTGAAATAAGGTTCAAGGACGACTAAGAATAAGAGGGTAGATGTTCGACGTGTTAAGGTGGTCTGTGTTAAGCTATAGAATAAAAATTTAGGCATAGAAATAGCATAAGAGAGTGGAAAGTCTCCGTAAGAGATTTTTGAGATTTGCCATGTGAGTGAATTGAAGATGCCCAGGTTATATGTTGAGGGGATAAATTGAACAAGGAAAAAATGGTGGTCAGGCAACAGAAAGTTCCATGCGCAAGCGTGTGGCCGAGAGGTTATGAATAAAGAGAGGAGGGGTAACGCGGACGTTCAAAACGGGAGGAAGAAAGATACGAAATTAGGTTTGGATATGATATGCAATTAAAGGGTAGAGATTGGCCGGAAGTAGAAGAAGAGATGACGGCAAGGCAAGTAGAGGAAGGATAGGGGGAAATTACGGATTCAAGATACAACAGCTGGTGTAGAATGATAAGAGGCAGAGGAAACTACAGTACCTTAAGAGCACTAAAAAAGAGAACACATGGAATAGAGTGTTTTGATTCACAATGGGAGAATCCGTAAGAGCATTTAGGTATTGGATGAATAAAGAAGTGAATCTGTTAAGAGTTTGTGTATATAAACCGTAATCACATTTGCATGGTTAGAGAGTTGTACACGTGTACATCCTTCTAAATAAGCAGAATTAGGAAGTACAGCTACGGAATAGAGTCCAATTTTAAAACTTGTAGTGTTAAAAAAAACCAAGCCCAGGGCAAGGTCTCAAGCGTTTGGAAGTAATAATAGGAATTGAGCCAATATGTATCAAATAGTTTGTAAGATATATGTATAAGGCTTATTTCTTAGAATGTATGTAATGGTTATGTATAGACTATCAAACCCGTATAAGGGAAAGAGTATAAAAGAAATTAAGATTAACTATTTAGATGGAAATTAAGTTTTTGGTTCAAAAATTAATACTTTCTGGATACAAATTCAACTGTTTTCTAGACAAATAGTTTTTAAATGAAAATTTGTTTATAAATGAAATTTTAACCATTTGTTTTGTTCAGAAATTTAACTACGTGGTTGAAAGTTGAAATAAGTTAAAGATTTGTAACGGTTTCACAAAATGTAAAATGATTTTTTTGATTTCAACATATTACTAATCAACCCGTTCATACTTAGTTTCTTAGTTTCCACTTTAATAGCTTTGAAACTCTGAAAATTGAAATTCAAAGCGTAAACAAATTGAACTATTTTAATTAATAATATTACAAATTTAATCATTAAAAATCAGTTGTCAAAGGTGCGCCGTTTAGCCTCTGTTTACGATGGTAAATAAATATTTTGTATTTGTATTCATTCATGAAAAGTTGCTAAGGATAGATATCCCTATAAGGAACAGCTGGTACATATTCCAAAAAAATATGACGGCTAAAGCTTTGACGATTTAAATTAAAAATGGTATTAACCAGAGCAGGAAAACAAACTTTAATAATCAAAATGAAGAACAATAGCAGTCACACTGAATGAGAGCTGTACATGCATGTCCGTAGCGAGCCTGCTCACTCTCGTCAAACTCAAGTCAGCAGACTCTCCGCAAGGTGATGAATGACACGGAACGAATGGATGCCGTGCATTGTTACGAGATTTCGGCCAGTTAGAAAAACTGACATTCTGAAATCATTGATTAATGGAATTTTAATTACCATAATTAACTAATTGATGTAATTACAATAAATTGAAAATAGATTCATGAAAATCGGTGAATATTTGCAGTAATAACGTAGTAGTTTGTAAAAAAACGAGTATTCTGTTTTGAATTTGTAGGCTAACACTGCGTGTTACTACTACTGTTCTGCCCTTTTTGATTATTAAACAAAATATAAGAATTTGATCGAAAAAATTACTCTGCTTGCTTCAAGATATGGTTATTTTACATGAGGTTTGCAAAAAATTAGACAAAAATATTAAACCGTGCGGGCTCAAAATTCAGACGCGATTTTCATTCTGATTTCCGTAATAAAGAAAAAATATCACTTTCATTATTATGAGATAACCGTTTTTTACAAAACCTGTCATTATGAAACTGTAGACTTATTTAATTTTCATGTGCAAAATCAATTTATTTATATAATTGCCAACAAATGAATAAAAGATCCAGGAAAATTTTTTAACGTATGCAGAAATAATGGACGTCTTTAGGGGACATCCTTATACCACGTGGACAATTTTTCACCCCTTTTGACCCCCCCACTCGTGAAC
>NC_046662.1:119299263-119311783 GCF_010883055.1 Belonocnema kinseyi
TATTATTAGTCTTCAAAATGTCCGGGAGGTCGCGACAATTCCATGGACGTCATTTGAGTACTCACTAAAATTTCAGATTCTTTTGTTTTCATATGTCAACAGCTCAAAACTCGTAGACTGGCTAGCAGCTGTTGGTGCATTTTGCAACAATTTATCATTAAGCTTATCGGTAATTCGAATGAAAAAACGTCATTTTAGTATTCTTCAAACCAACGGGGAATGATTGTTTGGATGTTAAAAACTAACAATAATTTTGACTGGCAGCTCCTTAGTGGTGCCAAAGTTAACTAAGAGACTGTGAAACATGTCAAAAAAACGTAATTTTAGTACTCTTGAAACCCATTGGGGATGATTTTTTAGGTGCAAATAACTACCAAGAAGTTTGACTGGCAGCTCCTGAGTGATGCCAAAGTTGACTGGCAGGGCTGCCCAACATGATAAAAATTCAAGTCAAGAAACGTGATTTTAGTATTCTTGAAACCCATTGTTGCGAGCTGTGAATTTGCATAAAAAGTGAGATTTTCGTAGTTTTTTTTATATACATATTTTTTTATAGAAGTATCCAATAGATTAAAATTTTCGTTAATGAAAAGGACAAAACTTTCATCCGGTTGCTGATTAAAATGTCAGTCAACTTTGGCACTACTCAGGAGCTGCCAGTCAAATTCTTTGTTAGTTGTTTGCACCAAAACAATCATCCTCTATGGGTTTGAAGAGTACTAAAATGATGTTTTTTCACTCGAATTTTTGACATGTTTGAAAGGTTCCCAGTTAACTTTGGCACCACTCAGGAACTGCCAGTCAAATTCTTTGTTAGTTATTTGCACCAAAACAATCATCCTCAATGGGTTTGAAGAGTACTAAAATGACGTCTTTTCACTCGAATTTTTGACATGTTTGACAGTTTCCCACTTTACTTTGGCACCACTCAGGAGCTAATAGTCAAATTCTTTGTTAGTTGTTTGCACTAAAATAATCATCCTCAATGGGTTTGAAGAGTACTAAAATGACGTTTTTTCACTCGAATTTTTGACATGTTTGACAGTTTCTCACTTAACTTTGGCGTCACTCAGGAGCTGAAAGTCAACTTCTTTGTTAGTTGTTTGCACTAAAACAATCATCCCCAATGGGTTTGAAGAGTACTAAAATGAAGTTTTTTCACTCGAATTTTGTACATGTTTGACAGTTTGCCAGTTAACTTTGGCACCACTCAGAAGCTGGCAGTCAAATTCTTTGTTATTTGTTTGTAGCAAAACAATCATCCTCCATGGGTTTGAAGAGTACTAAAATAACGTTTTTTCACTCGAATTTTTGACATGTTTGACAGTTTCCCACTTAAATTTGGCACCACTCAGGAGCTAATAGTCAAACTTATTGTTAGTTTTTAGCACCAAAACAATCATCCTCAATGGGTTTGAAGAGTACTAAAATGACGTTTTGTCACTCGAATTTTTACATGTTTGACAGTTTCCCAGTTAACTTTGGCACCACTCAGGAGCTGCCAGTCAAATTCTTTGTTAGTTGTGTGCACCAAAACAATCATCCTCAATGGGCTTGAAGAGTACTAAATTGACATTTTTTTACTCGAATTTTTTACATGCTTGACAGTTTCCCAATTAACTTTGGCACCACTCAGTAGCTGCCAGTCAAACTTATTGTTAGTTTTTAGCACCAAAACAATCATCCTCAATGGGTTTGAAGAGTACTAAAATGACGTTTTGTCACTCGAATTTTTACATGTTTGACAGTTTCCCAGTTAACTTTGGCACCTCTCAGGAGCTGCCAGTCAAATTCTTCGTTAGTTGTTTGCACCAAAACAATCATCCTCAATGGGTTTGAAGAGTACTAAAATTACGTTTTTTCACTCGAATTTTTGACATGTTTGACAGTTTCCCAGTTAACTTTGGCACCACTCAGGAGCTGTCAGTCAAACTTACTGTTAGTTTTTAGCATTTAAACAATCCTTCCCCGTGGGTTTGAAGAGTACAAATGACGTTTTTTCACTCGAATTTTTTACATGCTTGACAATCTGACAGTTGACTTTGGCACCACTCAGGAGCTGCCAGTCAAACTTATTGTTAGTTTTCAGCATCTAAACAATCATTCCCCGTGGATTTGTAGAGTACTAAAACGACGTTTTTTCACTCGAATTGTGGTCTAATTTAACGATAAATTGTTGCAAAATGCACCAACAGCTGTTAGCCAGTCAACGAATTTCGAACTGTTGACTATGAAAACAAAAGAATCTGAAATTTTAGTAAGTACTACAATGACATCCATAGAATTGTCGCGATCTCCCGGATTGCGTGAGCGCAATAGAAAAATTGGAGTATAACTAGAGCATACCTTGTCTCATTTAGGTATATTCCCATAAATGGTAAACAAATATTATTTACTGCAATTGATCACACAATCAACGAATGGTAAAAGTGCTTTCTTTTATGATATTTAGCAATTAAGTACTCGGTTATTACCTTTTAGGCCGAAGAATTGAATATTTTTGAATCATTTCTTGCATACGTCATCTACGTTCTCATATCTTGGAGCAAACAGAGCCGCTTTTTCAATTCAATCATTACATTATAGCTTATAATCTAGATTATATGTGCATTTAGATTAAAATTAAAATCTAGATTAAACATCATATTCAGCTAACTCTGCTCGTTATTACTACTGTTCTTTCCTTTCTCATTGTTAAGAAAATATACACATTTTATCGAAAAAATAGCTCTGCTTGCTTCAAACTATATGGTAATTTAGATGGAGTATTCAAAAAATTAGACAAAAATATTCAACGCGTGGCCTCAAAATTCAGAACCGAGTATTCAATCGCTAAATATTTTTAAAAAATTACTTTGACCATTCGTTGTTTGTGTTAACAATCACAGTAAATAGTATTTTTTATAATATACAGGAAAAAAATTGTTTAAACAAATGATTTGTTTTAAAGTACTAAATATCCTGAAGAAAATAATTTTTCAGAATTCCTACGAATTACAGGGGCAAACAATTGTGAAAATAAATAATAATTTTTTGTTAAATGTATAAATGAATAATTTTGCACATCAAAATTAAATGAAACCACGGTTTCATAATGACAAGTTTTTTAACAGACCGTTATATCATAATAATAAATTCGCCATTTTTCGCTATTATCCATATAAGAATGACAATCGCGTCTGAATTTTGAGCACGCGCGGTTGAAAATTTTGTATAATTTTTTGCATGCCTCATATAAATAACCACATCTTGAAGCAAGCAGAGCTATTTTTTCGATAAAATATTTATATATTTTTTAACAATGAGAAAAGGAAGAACATTAGTAATAAGGCGCAGTGTTAGCTGAATATGCTGTTTAATCTAGATGCACGTATAATCTAGACAGGTCCTGTGTTCTTCAAAAGATGAGAATATAGATGACGTATGCAAAAAATTGTTAAAAAATATTCAACCTTTTGGCCTAAAAAGTAAGAACCGAGTACTCAAAATCTAAATATCTTAAAAGAAAGTACTTCGACCATTCGTTGATTGTGTTATCAATTGCAGTAAATAATATTTTTTTTACCATTTACGGGAAAAAATTGTTTAAACAAATAATTTGTTTTAAAGTACGCAATGCTTTAAAACAAATCATTTGTTTAAACAATTTTTCCCGTAAATGGTAAAAAAATATTATTTACTGCAATTGATGACACAATGAACAAATGGTCGAAGTACTTTCTTTTAAGATATTTAGCTTTTACTGAAGAAAATAATCTTTCAGAATTCCTATGACTTACAGGGAGAAACAATTATGAAAATAAATAATAATTGTTTAAACACTCAGACTAAATTTCCTAAAGACGTTCATTATTCCTGCATACGTGAAACAATTTTCCTGAATCTTTTATTCATTTGTTAACCATTATATAAATAAATTGATTTTCCACATGAAAATTGAATTAATCCACGGTTCCATAATGACATCCTTTGTAACAGACCGTTATCTCATAATAATGAAAGTGTTATTTTTCGTTATTACGGAAATGAGAATTACAATCGCGTCTCAATTTTGAGCCCGCACGGTTCAAGATTTTTGTCTCATTTTTTGCATACCTTATCTAATTAACGATATCTTGTAGTAGCACGCTGTGTGGGCTGTATATACATTTTTGGTGCGTATTATCTACCAAGATTATAATCTATAATGTTTTTAAAAGGGATTTAGTGAAGGTCCATTTTTAACTATCAGGTGATTTCTTCCAAAGGAGAGCACTAAGAATATTAAGAGTTTTGCGTTTTACACGTGCGGTGCGGCTGAATTTTTAGTAATGGTTTCTTTTCACAGAGTTTGGAATGTGTCGTTCGATCTTTTTAAAGAACATGGAAGAGGTTAAAAAGATAGATAGCGGAAAGAAAATCCGTATTTATTTTCGAAATTCGAATATTAACACGTGCCACCAGGGTTTCCAGGGTTTCATCGAAACGTGCAAAGTTTTTCAGGGATTTCAGAGGAGTATCTACGAAATAAAACCATACTAATAACTTTTATTTCCAACCCATCCCCACAATTATTTATTCCCTAACAATGTAAAAAAATAATCGTATTTTCTGATTTAAATTTAGATGTTTGTCATTGTTTGGAGTAGTAAATTTTTCTATAAACATTATGTAATTATTTGAATAATTATTTATTTTATATGTTCAAAATTGCTAAAAATTAGCCAGTGATATCAAGTTTCTTTTAAATTTAATAAACTATGCTACTTTTTGTTGAATAATTACATAATTTCGATACATTTCTTTGAAAGTTTAATACATTTCTATTTGTTTAAACAATCTTTTTTTTTGCTCAAGTAGTTTTTTCGATAACTAAAAAAATGAAATAAAATAGAACACATACGATTATGTTTCTGACTCTATAGTGAATAGAAAGAATACATTTACCACTTTTTAATTGTTTTATCAAATAAAAATTGTTTCAAACAATAGAAATTTTTTAAAAACTAGAAGAAATGTATCAAAATTATACAATTATTCAACGAAAAGTAGCATAAGATACCAATTTGAAGAAAGTGGACATCTCTGGCTCGATTTTTAGAAATTTTCAAAAAAAATAATAGTTTAAAAAATTGCATAATGTTATTCGAAAAATGCACTACTCCACATAATGGCAAAATATTGCATTTCAATCAGAAAATACGATTATTTCTGACATTTTCGGGAAATAAATAACATTTAAAAAGTCATGGTACATATTCGAATTGTCCATTAGTGATTATTTGTATGAAAAAAACGACGGAAATCGCTAAAAAGTAATAGCACGTGAAAATGTAGTTTTTTTTGGCGCATATTTGGGGCGCTGCGGGGAGGGCGGAGATGGATTGGAAATGAAAGTTATTAGTATGGAATTATTTCGTAGACACTCCTCTTAAATCCCTAAAAAACTTTGCACGTTTCGCTGAAACCCTGGAACATAAGTTATTTCCATCATTTTTCGAAAATTTAAAATTTCCCCATGTTGATTACATGGGATTTTGAAATGCCTAATAATACGTGTTAATATTCGAATATCGAAAAAAAAAACAGATTTTCTTTCTTCGTAAATTGAAACTTGGGGAGGGAGGGGAGGGGGTGTCTTGTCCTCTTGAGTGAAAAAAAATTTTGCAATGCATTTTTGGAGCACCCTAATCGTCATATACAGGCTTTTAGTCAGGACGATAAGCTTTGGAGAACTCAAAATATTTGCCTCGAAATATTCGTAACTTGTTCATTCCAAACAAGACCGCGATAAAGAATATAGCCTAAATCTTTTACAGATTCCGCAAAGGGAATTAGACGCTTATCGATCAAAAAAGGAGGTACGGTTGCAAAGCCACTAGATCGATATCCTCCTGTACCTTTTGGAGGAAGCTCTTAGAGTGGCAATGGGCTCGGCGAGATAAACCTTAAAGTCATCAGCATATTTTTGACAGCTTCAATTTCGAAGTTCGCAAATATTAAATAGAGCGGGTGCAAGCGTGGAAGATACCGTGCATCCTCTTATCTAGGAGCTGTTCACGAAAGTTTTTCTCTTGTGCTTTCTTAATCCGGGCTTTCAGGAGTGAGTATATTTTTTTTTCCTTGTTTCTTGTCTCGATATAATTATTTTCAGCAGAATAGATAGAAATATGCTGATCCTCGAATGTTTTTTAACACTTAAAACTTTTTATCATTAGCCGATAACATTTTTAAAATAAAAAATATCTTGAGAAAATTCGAAAAACAATCATTTTGCCTATTCTGATTTTTCATATCTTGCTTAGTTTTCGATAAAAACTGGGTATTTTAATTTTTGTGAGTTAATAATAGAATTCCTTCAGATAAGGCTCCGTCGAAAGTTTTGTATCTTACAAAAAAAAAGAGTGTAAGACTTCCAAGAAAAAAATTGAGAGAAGCATTCATGATTTTCGTATCTTTAAGTTGAATTCATCTCAATGAACCCGTGTAAAAGTGATTATACACTTTTACATTACCTGTTCTTTTCAACTAAAAATAAAATATCTGCATTTTTCTACCTGATATGAATATGATATTATACTCTTCGTAAAAAAATGAAGTGAAATATTACTCAATAACAATCATCTTCGCAATTATTCTCTATTGAATTACTCTCTCTCTCTCTCTCTCAACACAACTTATTTAAATTGCAGTCGAAAAGCGACAAACGACAGTCACCTTTGGCGAGTGGCGGTTCTATGTTCATGGTAGGATTTGCAATAGTCTAAAGTATTTTTAAGTAGTATGAGTAGTATAAGTAGTTCAGCAGTAATCGGTTGTCTAACTCCTGGAAAAATCAGTGCACAGCCCCTCGCTGAGATCATATTCAAACCAATTTAAGAACCATATTTAATTTTAAGGTCAGAAGTTACTTAAAGTAAAGCTGTAAGTGTACTATGCCTCGTCTGAAACTCAGATTGCATTGAGTCCATTAAATTGTTAGTTTCAAAGTGTGCCGTAAGTTTCCACCTGTGGAGATTCGTTAGAGACATGCAAGAGAATAGGGCCAATAAATGGTAAAGCAAGACGAATCCTTTTAATTGAGATACCATCAGGCCCTTGAGTATTTGATTTTACCTGCAAAAGTTTTTTAATTAGGATTCCTTGCGATATTTCACAAAAGAATAAATTAGTATCATCAAAATAAGCGGGATTTTATCCCTGTTTTTGTTAGAATTGTTATTATATTGATAAATGAATCCCAAATTTTTGTTCATACTAAGCTTCTAAATTCACAAAATTCAGTTTGAATAATATTAATTGTGTACTATTAGTCAATTCACGCTATTCTCTCTTTCTTTTACCAAATCTTTTATATAAGAAGTGATCCTAGGAGTTTTTTATTTTTTGCTTTAAGGGAGTGCAGACGCGTAAATTTTTGAAAGGCCGAAGATAAAAATGTTTAAGAAATTCGGTTTAAATTATATTAGCAGATTGTGTATGGACAGAGAAGTTGCACTGCAAAATGTATTAAAGGAGAACTGGTATTGAATGCTGATAAGGTCATGGTTTCCGAGGAATGAGATTGAGCGTTGAGTAAAAGAAATCACGTTGTCTAGATCATCAAAAATCATAAAGTCAAATCATGTAATAGAATGATCGGTGTGGGGGATGGTATTGTGGAGAACTATAGATAATCTGGTGAAGAGCACTACTGATTTTAAATAGGTAGTTAAATTGTTGGTAGCATTAGGATTTGTGTTCAGGTCAGCGGTAAATACAATATTGTTATAATTAGATATAAGGTTAACAATTTAGTGTTAAGTTACCTGCAGTAGAAAGCAGTAGGGGATTTTTAAATCACACCCACCAACACAAGGTATTAAGTGGAATGATTAGAGTTATAAAAAGGAATGTAAGATTTTTTCCTCAACTTTGAATATTTTTGTCTGATTTCTTGCATACGTCATCTAAATATTAGTCCCGCGGCTTGGAAGAAGCCGGTTTTTGGATAAAATGTTTATATATTCTTTAATAATAAAATTGGAGAGAACAATAGAGAAAAATTGCAGTGACACTCAGTGTAGCCGTATGTGGATTCTCGAGGCATTCTCTATCGAGCTTCGTAAAACTCATGAGGGAGACTCCCTGCAGCGCAGTGAATTGCTTATACATAATTACCCTTTAATTTTTATGAGGTGCAGACCAGTTACAAAACTGAAATCAGGAAGGTATGGCTTGATTTAATTTTAATTAGCAGAATTAGTTTATTGGCATAATTCGAAAAAATTGAAAGAAACATTCATGAAAATCGGTTAATATTTGCAGTAATTATGGAAACATTGAACTATATAAAAATGTGTACCCTTTACCGAAAACTTGACATTTACTCCCTCAATCGTAATAATGAGTAATCAATTAAAAAGTAATGATTAAGAAGTCTTATTAACTTCAAATAATAAGCCTCACTAAATAAATTATCAGTTTTCTTGTCAATCTTGTGAGAACATCTTACTAAAGCAGTAAACGACTTCACCCTATAAAAATGATAAGTTTCATATTGTGCACTTGAATTCGAAATACCGAACATTGAGATAATTTAAAGTTGTTCATATTTAATTCAAAAAAAAAATTGAGGGTCAGTGGTAAATACTTTATCGACATATAAACAGGTAAAATGATCACAATTTATGTTTTTTACACATGTGACAGCAACCTTGAATTGCAGATATTCATACCTTTGTGTTCGGTAAATATCACTTTGCGAGTTTCCCAGTTCGAATCCAGGTTTTGGGAAAATGTTTCAATTAAAAATAAACACTAAATTCTTGTAATGACTCGACCTACTTTTATTACAGGCAGGCTTCAATCTTTGTATAATTTTCAGATAATCTTCTCAAAGCATGACAATTTATACTACAAAAACCGCTGTCCATGTTAATCTCATTTTCTGAGAGCTTTATTCATACTTGTACAATTTTTATTTCACCTCTTGTCGCATTTTTCAAACATTTTTAATTTTTATTTAGAATGTTTTAGTTTTTGCGAAGAAACCAAGAACTACGTGTCCTATCCGAAAATTCTTCAGAACAAAGTTGTATGCGTTTTCATTCTTTTTGTAAGCGTAACTTTTGTCCATTGTGTCGTTTCTCTAAAAATGTCACTATTTTTCTTTAGAAAATTTTTTACGAATCAAACAAAAACCTCCCATCCTATCAAAATATAATCATTGCCATATTTGTAGCTTTTTTTTTGATGAACAACTTTTGTCTCGAACATCTTTTTGTGGTGCACGCAAATATCGCATTTTCAATTTTTTACTATTTTTTGTACGACCAATATTGCATTGTCGATGTTTCGAAAAAATTCAAATAGTAGTTGTAAAAATGATCATTTTTAGTTTGTGCACTTGAATTTCAAATAATGAACATTGAAATGAGATTAAAATGTACATACTTAATTGAAACAAAATGGGAGGTTCACGATATTAGTGGTAAATATGTTATTTATATATAAATAGGCAAAATTATTACAATTTATGTTTTTGAGGTGGCAAAAGCCCTATGAAGTGCAACACACATTTTTCATAAGAAATGAAGATGTTTTTATACATTTTGTTTTCATATATATAATACGTCTTTACACTGTTAATTACGTGTTAACATAAATTGTGTAAACAATTTATTATTGTTCTTGGCAATTTTCTCTTTGACATTGGAGTCCGTAAATCGCTAAATACTCCAAAAGTTTGCACTTTTTATCCGAATTTAAATAAGAATCAGTTTATACTTAATTAATTTCAATAAACATAACTGTTTAAACAATTAATTATTAATGTTAATAAAACTCCCTTAGAATAATTATAGAAAATACTATTTTTCTCAAACATTTTACATTTTTTGTTCAATTCTCAATTTGTTAATGCTAGATAGTTGATGTTTTTCGTAAATTTTTTAATTTTTACCCGCGCCTTAACTTACCAAAGTAATAAATGATGCAAGCTCACAAACTTAGTTGTTTCAAGCATTTATGACTGTTCGCAACTATCTTGTACTACACAAGTATTAAAAACCTGCAGTTTTTTTCTGAATTCTTAAACTTTTTGTAATGAATAATTTTCGGATAGAACGCGTACTTTTTGGTTTCTTCGTAAGAACTAACATTCTGAATCAAGATTTAGAATGTTTGAAAAATGCCACACGAGCTGAAATAAAAATTGTATAAGTATAAATAAAGCGCTCAGAAAATGAGAATAATATGGACAGCGGTTTTTGAACTATAAATTGCCATGCTTTAAAAAAAAGATGTAAAAATTATATAAAGATGAAGGCCCACCTATAATAAAAGTAGGTGGAGTCATTAGAAAAATTCGGTGTTTCTTTTTAATTTAAATATTTTCCCAATACCTGGATTCGAACTGGGAAACTCGCGAAGTGATATTCACCGAACACAAAGGTGTGAAAATCTGCAATTCAAGAATTCTGTTACATGTGTAAAAAACATAAATTGTAATAATTTTGCCCGTTTATGTGTGGATAAAATGTTTATCACTCAACCTCATTTTTTGTTAGAATTAAATATGAACATCTTCATATTATATCAATGTCCCTTATTTGGAATTCAAGTGTAGAATATGAAAATGATCATTTTGATCGAGCGAAATCGTTTACTGCTTTAGTAAGATTTTCTCACAAGATTAACTAGAAAACTGGTAATTAATTTAGTAAGGCTTATTATTTGAAGTTAATAAGACTTCTTAATCATTACTTTTTAATTGATTACTTATTATTCCGATTGAGGGGTAGATGTCAAGTATTTGGCAAAGGGTACACTTTTGTATAGAGTTCAATGTTTCCATAATTACTGCAAATATTAACCGATTTTCATTAATCTTTTTTTCAATTTCTTCGAATTATGACAATAAACTAATTCTGTTAATTAAAATTGAGTCAAGCCATACCTTCCTTATTTCAGTTTTGTAACTTGTCTGCATCTTATAAGAATAAAAGGCTTATTATTTACGAACAATTCCCTGCGGTCCAGGGAGTCTGCCTCGTGAGTTTTACGAGGGTCCATGGAGAGTGCTTCGAGAATCTACATACGGCTACACTGAGTGTCACTGCAATTTTTCTATATTGTTCTCTCCAATTTTATTATGAAGCAAAATACACTCTAGTCACGGTACTGCGAAACTCAGTACTGCAAACTCCTGCTATTGAGTACGTTTTTCCCCCAATAGTGAGAATGACGCTATACCCCCTTCACCCCTACTACTCATTTCTACATTTAAAGATTTCATGAAATGAAAAATTCACTGTAATTTTAATTTTAATTCATGATTAAGTACAGTCGATACTTACGGTGGAATATTTTATATATGTCATACATTTCAACGTTTCCTTCGCTCTATTCATTTTAAAAATAACGATTCAAATATTTACTACAAACTAGATGTAAACAGTTGACATTTGAACATAGTAAATAGTTGGAGGAGTGGGTCCCCTCATGTGTTCCCACTATTGAGGGCGGACCTGTGCCAAATGTTCGCAGTACCACGACTCGAGTGTATAAACGTTTTATCCGAACATCGGCTTCGTCGAAGCCGAAGGACTAATATTTAGATGAAGTATCCAAGAAATCAGACTGAGTATACTCAGCAGTAGGGTAATTGGTAGGAGGATTCACTCCCACCCGTACACTCGTTAAACTGTCATGAATATAGAGACAGAAACTACATCCTTTTTTTCTAATCTCGATCTCTACGGAAAAGTGTGTAATGGCCTAGTGCTATGAGGCTCCAAGGAGTGTTAGGCGTAAGTTAGGCCTTGGACCGGGCTATGATATGATATATTCGTACTAATGGGCAGGTAAAGACTGAGCGTTAATGTGACAAATATTTAAAGTTTCCATTGTGAAGTCGATAGGTAAAGGTCCATTACAGTTGAATACAGAAGTGCCTGAAATACAATTGAAAACAAGAAATAAGACACATACAAAAGTGAAAAATACAAAAGCAGTAAGCATTATAAAGCTTATGATGTATAAAAATGCATATAAAGGGTCAATTTTTTGTAAACTGTAAAAGGCTGAACTAGCGCAGCAAAAAATACAAAATTCTTAATATTTAAATTGATATTTACCTTTAGTAGTCTCAGTAAAAAATATATATTTCACGCAATGACACTGCGACACGCGCAATACAATTCAATACATAATATTATTCTTGAGCTTTATCTTGTTTAAATTAAAAAGTAGTAGTCTACCCATCAGTAAAAATTTGGAGACTAAACGAATATAAAACAAAAATTAATTCAGAAATTCAAATAGGAAATATTAAATCCCTAAATGAAAACTTTAAAACCTTCTCTCAGCATTTTAACATACGAGGGTAGTTCAATAAGTCCTTATAATGAAGTATAAAAAAAATTTTTTTTGGGTAAATTTTTTTTTTATTTTTCACCATAATATCCTTGGAGCTCTATACACTTGGTCAATCGCTTTTCAAGTTTTTTTAATCCTTCAGAAAAGTGCGTTTTCGGAAGTTCCTCAAAATAAGCACTTA
>NC_046662.1:119311883-119330117 GCF_010883055.1 Belonocnema kinseyi
AGTCGGGAGTGGTGCTGACTGAAAACAGATGATTTGGAGCGATTCGCGCGCCATCTGTTGGTCATTCTAAGGACTTATTGAACTACCCTCGTATTTAAAAAAAAAACTTTTATTTACTATTGAAATGTAAACAGATGTTTACAGGTGTGTAGATTCTACGCACCGGTTTTGTCTTTAAATCTGTCGACGTTGAACAATTTTTCTGCAACTAACATGCTTGCCGTCCTGGTTCTATTCCTGCGCTGGCCACTCTTAACGACGGCCTTGAAATATCATAATTCTGATCTCGCTCCGAGTATACGCTAGATGGCAACGCGTATGTTTCCGTGGCCACACACTTGTCACTCAGCAACGCCATCAGAGGCTATTGACTACTTTATTTATTTAGTTGTTAAAGTAAATTATCTGAGAATAACTGGAGATTGTATACTGTTGCCTATTATCTTATCTTAGGGATCCGAGTATACGCTATATGGCGTCTATGATCCTTCATTTAGAAAGCAGGGAGTGTCTATCACCTGGTTCTACTCTACTCGTTTGAGGTGGTTCACGGAGAAAATCCTGGATTAATAGTAACCTCATGATACACGACTCAGTCATGTAGCTGTCAATCGTGTAACTAGAAAAATATTTTATTAGAGGACTGATTGTTGTATTGGCACGATTCCTTCGTTTTTCTGTAGTAACTATTTATAGACATTTTTCTCTTGAATATCGAACAAGTTCACGTGTGGGAAATTTATTAAATTTTATTTTTATTTATTAGATATGAAAAGATCTCTGGATGCATCCCAACGTATTCGGGAACTTTCCGTATGCCCAACGGAGCTATTCGGTGGCCCAGACAGCTCATTTGTGCTGCCCAAACGATTCAGTCGTGTAACAAGTAACATAAAATGCACGTGCAAATTAAAATTGTATAAAAACATTTGATGCTTCAAATATTGTTTATGCGCTTCATTATGATAAAATTTATTTATTAATTTTAATATTTTTCCATTATATTTATTTTACAACCTTAATATTTACTAAATTATCTCTATTCCTATAATATAATTATAATTTTATGCATTTTTTCTTTTCCAGCTGCAGAAAATTGTTTTGCCTGAACAATTGGAAGGCTTGATAAAATAGACTAATAATTTCTTGTTTACTTTGAAATGAAGAGGATTTCATCATATTATTAACTATTATTAATGAATAGTTTAGAAAATTAATGTAACATTAAGGTCCGTGAATTTCAGAATATTATTTGCATAGTATTATTGATACACTATTAATATAACTAATTTTCTAATTCACGCATATAGCACACGAGTTTTATTACTTTTGCTTTTTTTATGAGGTAGAAAAAACCATGTGGGACCTTAGTAAATATTTTTTTAATTATAAAATCAATTGGTCACTTTTACAATTTTACAGAAATTTTTTATCCTGAGAAAAATAAGGTTGTACATGCATTGAAATTTGTAGACTTTAAAGGTTTCAATGAGTGTTTTACAATTCTAATAGATACAGATTTTTAGGAAAAAATGTGTATTCTACAAACTTTAAATCCCATCATTTACACGCCTACTATTTGTAAATTCGCTTACTTAATACTTTTGAATCTACGTCTTTATTTAAAAGACCCCCCTCCCCCCAAGATAGCGGCTCTGGCCTTCAAGTTCAGTGACGTTCTGTATCCAGCGTATTAAATATGTGCGTGTGTGTGTGTGCGTGTGTGTGTGTGTGCGCGTGTGTGTGACCAACTGCTAAGAAAAAGGCCTAACGCGAAAAAAAAAAAATTTTTATTTTTTCTTATGCCAATCGATGGTGTTTTGTTCACTGTTTGATTATAAAAAAAAATTATTCTTATATCTGAAAAATTTTAATTGTGATGAAGCTGCAAAATGCAGCCATCTTATCGAGTTCCTGCTTGGCACCGCCTTTTCAATCGCTTCTCCGGTAAAGTTAAGCTACAACGCGTTAGGTCCCTTTCTTCGCAAACGGTCACATATATATCAATGTTCTGTCAACTCATCCTCCCCAACCTGTACAAAGGCTTTCGCTTTTTTCTTTCCCTTCTTTCTACTAAAGTCATACTAATGTTAATAACAGCGATTTGCTTAAATGAATATCGCTTTTTGCAATTACCAATGTGAACGAACTAATGTTTTTGATTTGATAAGTCTTGGGCGTTTTTCAAAATATTCACTACCGGCTCTGAAACTTGGAGGTTTTCTCAATAAAGTATGCTAAATTCATTCGGAAAAAAGAAATACTATGGTTGACATCATTTTCGAAAAAATCTCTACCAAAAAAGTAGCCGCTTGACACGTAGTCTTATGGGACTCCTGAGCAAAATCGATTAAACTCCGGAAAAAAACCACGAGTCCCCATAAATCAAATATGTACTCATACTTTCGATTACGAGGAATCTATTAGTTTCATAAAAACATGGCCTTGACGACTTTAATCAAGAGAAAATTTTGAGAAAAGTGCAGACTATATAAATCGTTTTTCACAGCTACTTCAGACGCGTATGCGCCGTAAAAATGGAAGCTAAACCTTAGTCTTTGAACAGCTGCGTCTTCCTTGTTTTCCAGCTGTGATTTCCAACAGTCTCGCTACCTTATCTTTTTGATTATAATTCATAAATTTCCATTTTTCCACAAGTTCACGGAACAAGCCACCTTAAGTAAATTGAATTGTTATTCTCCGATCCTACAAGAAAGTTATGAGAGGGACACGATTGTTTTTAGTACCGTTTTCATTTATTTTCTGATTCTAAAAAAAATCATGGGTGCGAAGCCGGAAATTAGAAATAGAACGGAATTAAGCTCCGATCTTACAGCGAAGACCGAGATTGAGACGTCACTGGTGATTCAAAACTTGTCACAAGGGACTAGTTGTTCTTCTTTCTGCCTTATCAAGCATGACTTTCCTGTGCGTGAAAATAATGTCGAGTGTAGATGATATCATAGATATGTTAAAGGAGAAAGTATTATTGCGGATGTAATTTCTTCATATCTCAATGATAACCTCAAACTAGTTAAAAAGAATTTTTAGAATTTAAACATTCTTTCCGAGAGGGTCAAACAAACGTGTGCCGTGCCTTAGAAGTGAGTTTTTACCTAAATTGTAGTATTTGTCAGACCGATTGCTAAGATTCCTTTTCTGATTTTTAGGTGACTGTCAAACTAAAACATCGCCAGCAACACTGTCTATAAAGCTGTTACACTTGGTTTCAACCAATGCTACTAAACTTATAATCTGAAATATTACAAGTTTCTGAGATGATCATTTTGCTATTGGATACTGAAAACGCATCGCGCTTCACAGTCACATTCTTCAAAAATTTCTCTGTTCTCGCATTATTAAAATAGAAAGTCGAACTATTGTTTGAGATATTTCCGAAGATTTTTTCATGTTGAGTTTGATATTGTCTGCTTCTGTTTTTTTCTTCTGTAACTCTTTGGAATACAGTATTATCATTTGAAAAGGATACAGTTTCCGTAAGTGGGTCCAGATTCCTGAAAAGTAAAAAAATAGATATCAATATTATTGTGTTTACAGTTATATTAATAACTTGCTGCACTTAATTTAAATGTTTAGAAATTTTGTTGTATCTCGAACCCAGGAACTTACAAAAAATGTTATAATGAAAACACGTGACCCACATTACCCATAATACTTGTCCCCACCACGTGTTTCGCGCAGTTGAAAAATGAAATATTCGGCGCTCCCAAAGTTTATTAGGCAAAATTTAAGAATTTTTTTTTCAAAAATATTTATTTTACTGTACAAACTTAGGTTCAAACCACTTTGATAGATATAAACCTCATAACTAGCCCATTGACAAAATTCAAAATTTCTTTTAGTATTCTACAGCACGGTCGATATTTCTGCAAATTGGAAATTTTCGGCCAGAAACCTTACAAACATCAAGAGTACAGATTAAAATACTTGTAAAAATTTTTAAAAAGCAATCACGTTGGACTTTTTTGACTCAAATTGTATCTACTACACACCCTTTAAAAGATCGAATGGTAAGTTACCGAAATCTAACAGGGCGCAACCAATATGGCGGATAATATGTCGATAAGGTAGACGAATTTTTAAAAAATCAACAGATTGGGACCAAATTTGGTATATGGGGTTTTTTGTGGTTCCTGGTCACAAATTTAAAGTCAGATTGACATAATTCAATATGGCTGATTTAATGTGGCAACTTGGTGTGTGCAAAATCAACTTTATACTTTTTTTTAAACGTTTTTGTTTCCTTTGACTATATATTACCACTGTATGATCGCATGGCGACTGTTCGAAGCTGAATATCTTTTTACATTTTATGTGGCATTTGAGCCAACGATAAATGCGTGTGAAATGCTAATTTTTGTTACTGCTAGAGCATTAGTGAATCGTCTGGAGTGGAATCTCAACGTTTGTTCGTGCTCCATTGTAGTGTAATATAATATTTTTATATTCGGAAACTTCTTTTTTTTGACTCCATTCATAAAGAGAATTGAATGTCAAAATGGCATTATTTGGTTTTGCTTGAAGACTTCAACGTGTAGCTTCGTACTTGAAAGTGGAACCTAAACCGTCGCAGACACATTTGCCATGAGCGGTTGCCTGGCAATGCCACTCTGCTAAAATACCAAAATCCTTATAACGTTTTGTTAAATTGCACATTTGGCTTTGATTTTTGGAGTGTTGCCTAGCACGGTCAATAACAAAAATTACTTTTTCAACTGTTGAACAAATTTTCTTTATTTCCGATATGATCTTTTAGTGCACTAGGTAGACAGAAGCAGTGTCATGAGTCGTACAGTCAGATAAAACAATAAAGCTACTATGCTTAATGTCATTTCCAGATTTATAATAACAAGACACTGGAACAACTGTGCACTGGTCATTGTTGTGATAAAACGCTTGTGCGGCATCTGGCGTAATATATGCGTAGTTTTCTGCAAAATCTATTTGGACTAATACTTCGCTATCTTTTGAATTTTGATTTCGTTCTGACACGTAGTTACATTTGCTTTTTTAAACAAAATGATGAAGTATGAATTCCTTTAAATGTTAAGTCAATTGGGTAGCAAAATCTTCTGCGCAAAGACATTCTTTCTTTAGTGTGCATTTGTCTATCGTTTACCACGGACTAAAAATTACATCACTTACACAAGCTGATTCAAGAATATTGGTTACATGATCCGAAAAGTTTTGTGAATTTGAACAAGAGTCGAACTCATCTAAATAGCAAGAAGGTTGTGGTTCCTTGCATAGTACAAATTGTAAGCAGTCCTTGTAATCTCTTATTGGAGTGTCAGCATTTTTGGTAAGTTCTTTTAAATTTGACGCTTCAAACATATTATGGTGTATGGTGCATACACAAACACTATGTGTTCCTTTACCACCATCAAGTATGCACCATTTTGGTCTGAGCTCAGCAAACTTACCCAAACCTATTGGGTTTTCTAGATATAGTTTCTTAAATTTTTCATGTAATATGCATACATCATACATGAGCAAATGTTTTGGTTTTTTTATTGTTTACACAGTTTTCTTTTATAGTTACGCACTTTTTTTATTTGGCAGTATTCGACTGGTTTTTTCTGACTCATAAAATTGTATTACCTTACCTACTGTCTCTGATGTTAAGATTTTACCAGCTTTTGAAATTGGTATAGATAAAATACTTTGTTCTTTTTTTTCAATTGTTTTGCCTTCGTCACCATTCGCCTAGAAGTTTCAAATTCATTAGCAATTTTACGAGCAGACCAACAATCAGCGGCTATTATAAGAATTGATACTCGCAATGGATCATTTTCAGGTAAACTGCTAATTTTTTTTTCAGTCTCTCTAGTAAATTCTCTAATTCTTTTTCCCTAGAGAGACAAACTTTTTTTCTGGAAATGATTCAGAATCAATTTCAGATGGAAAAATGCTTTTTTTCACAAACGTTTGATGCACTACTGTCCATACTAGAGTTAGCCTATAAATTCTCATTTTCATAATAAGTATTTCGGCAATTTTTACCAATTTTTCTTGTGGGTAAAGCTGAATTTGAAAATGTTGCTAACATTTTCTTTGTCATATTTCTTAAATCGACTCCTGTATGACCATCTATTGGATAAGGATTCGCATATCTATTACCTGCAAGTTTTTGCTTAGAAGAATTTTGTTGAAGAGATGACATCTTTTGCAAAATTTACCTTTATATTTTTTATTACAACAAATGATGTATTGATTAAGCCCAATAAAACCTAATAAAACCACTCCCGTTAGTGCCTATCATCATTGCCTCCACAGCTACATGTGTACCCTTTCCCTTCCAGTGTGCAACGATCACGAAAGCTTTTTTTACAGTGTAGCCTATATATTTCCAGTCGCCTCACAGTGTGCCCGGAGACCCGACATTTTTTCCAAAAACCAAGTACGTGATTTGAATAAATCAAGCTATTTAGAATTTTTTACACATTTCTGAGTACTGAAAAATCAATTCTTACAATTATAATTGCCTATTATTGTTATTGCGTGATGTCTTGAATTTAGTAAACCACATGAAATCACCAATAAGAGTGATAATTCAAAAACTAATGTGTTATTAAATAATTTCGTAATATAAATTTTTCGGTTATATTTTTCATCTATAAATGTTTCTAAAATACGAAGTAAGCGCAATGGCTGTAAAAATGTATATAAGTTTAACACTTTCTGTGTAATTTCTTGACGAATAAAGTGATATTTTTCATGTGAATGCCATTTCGTTTCTTTGAAACTTTATACAACACACCCAAATGAGAAAAATGAGGTATCATTTTGTTCACTAGAATATGTACTTTGGGCCTGACTAGCGCCGTTTGGTGCGTTTTTATTTGTTTAAAAGAAAACTTACTCGAATCGTAGCTGTGCGCATTTACTCGTCAACACTTGTATGGAGATATTCAATCTACTGACCTACCAAATAACATCTATGTATCACATTTGAGAATTTTAACTATTAATAACATGAAAAAAATCTAAATTATTTATAAATATTATTATTAATGTCAGTAATTATTTATAATTTGTATATTATTATTAATAAGGTTTAAATTTAATATAAATCAATTTAAAATATGTGATGCATTAAAAATGATTAATATGTAATAAAAATTATAGTTAAGGAAATTATCTATGTGATAAGCGATGAATTATTAATTTAATAAATTATACATTAGTTCAAATTTTTTAATTTTTGACCAATGATTCGCAATCCACTATAAAAAACCCCCTGAGTAAGCATTTCTAGCACAATTGGTTAAGGGCATGTGATACTTCGTCATGTGGTCAATCGGGTACATTTACACGACTTTTTTCCACAAAAATGAAAATGTTTAAAAACTGAATTCGGAGATGCTATAAAATATCATAACGGACGTCCCCGGGCTCTCTTTTGAAGCATAAATACAATATAAATGTATTGTCATAGTTGTTATAAATTAAAATTTAATTCTTAATTTGATATTATTATTACTATTATATAAATTTTTCTAGAATTTGAAATGCGCATGCGTGAGAATAGAAAGGATGTCGGGGAAAAAGGACGAGGAGTAGTAGGTTTTGGGCTAAGAACGCGAGAGCTTGGTTATTATTGTTTTCAAAACTAGTTTAGAGTCTAGCTTGAGTATTGGATATGAACTAAACTGCATGAATGTAGATCCTACTATTGCAATTGAGGAAACACCTATGAGACTAAAACGCGATCAACGTATATCAGACGCGGAAGTTTACACAGACGAACAAGTCACGTATTTGCAAAGACAACAACCTATTAATTTACTTGAAGAAAATTTGGATTGCATCGCGAGTGATATTACTGATTTAGGGTGTACCAATAAAATCGAAATGGCATCGGGTTATTTTTACAAATACCTATGGGAGAGGGTTCACGCGACAAACCCGTTTTCATAACCGAGACGCAAACAGATGAGTTTAATAGCGCAATGTTCGTTCTGAATTTAAGTAAATATCGTTTCGGAATGCAGCGGGTGGAGCACTTGTGATATATCTTTCGGGATGGAGAATTAAGGCGAGGTGAAAGAAAAATATTAGCGGTAAAAAATTTCCCGAGACCGAATAACCAGCATGAAGTAAGGCGATTTTTGGGGCTCACTAATTTCTTTAGAAAGCAGAAGAACTACTGAGACAGAAAGACTTTAGCAATCAAGTCGTTTTGAGTTACTTGCAATTGCATGGTCTCTCCGACCCCTGAAATAAATAATTTTAGGTTTCAAATTAAATATCGAAAGGGAGAGAGTATGATGCATGATGACGCACGATTGCGTGCCCCAGTAGACAGTTTTCACTCCAGAGAGATTAAACATTAGATTTTAACTATTAAAACACGCGATAATGAAGTCAATTGTTTTATTATGACGTTTACTTTGTTTAAGCTCTCGCTTAGCAGCGTTTTCACCATCGACAGCTTTGGTTACACTTGCGCCCCGACAAGCTAACGCCCCTTTGGCACAGAGACCTGAAAAAATAGGTATGAAAAAGGGAAGAAAGTCACCAATTGTAGATGGTACAGCTATGATGCGAGACTCCTATACATTTCAACTTCCACTAGCTTTTTTATAGCTTCACTGTGAATAAAAACTTTAAAAACTTGCAAATTGATGTTGGCGCAAAGCAAAAACTGGTGTATCGTAATTCTAGTCATTTCTCAGTTGGATGCTAGACTGACTGAGTAGATGTATAGGCGGGTTTCTGACGCAAGATTCCTACCTTACCGGAATCGAGAAGCTTCCACCTATAGTAGTTCGTGTCCTTTCTAAGCTTCGAGAAAGTTCTCGAAGGGTCCTGATGACGTCACGATTGCGTAATAGTCTTGAGCCAAATTCGTGTAAACAGGTTCAAGGTTATTGTGAGAAAAACAAGGATGATTTATTGCTTCCTGATGGATAAGATGTTCGTTAAATGCACAATAAGATGCAGGTGGACAGATAAAATTTTATATGGAGAGCTACGTATGGCATCCTGTTTTGACTATTAAGTTGATTTATTGCTTCATGATAGATGATATTTTTAGTTAAAAATTCCTGCCTTTATTTGTTTAATGCGCAAAAGATGCAGGTTGAGAGATGAAATTTTATATGAGGGTTATGCATGGCATCCTGTTTTGATTATTAATTTGATTTAAAAATTCCTGTCTGTGAGAAACAGTTTTCTGTAGTGTAAAAATCTTCGAGAAAATATTAGAATTAAAAAAAATTTATTTTAGTTAATCGAAGGTAAGAAAGGTATCTAAAGTCATTCCTTATGGTGAGTCAAATGTTCTGGGATACTTGTCGCTTTATTCTAGTATAAAGTAGCGAGCGAGCGAGGACTAGAGATAACAGCTACACGCATTTAAAGTCGCAAAAGCATTCATACATCGGCAGTCTAAGGCTGCACACATTTCATTATCCTATGCTATCTTTCTGTAGAGAGATCACTTCTTTTACAGCTCGCAAACGTTGCTTTCGTAGTCAAGCGACAAAGCTTGATATTAATTATTTTACCATATGCTAGGTCCGTCAACCTCTGGATGACGTAATGTAACAAGATACTACAAACAATTTCGAGACGAGAGAGAGAGAAATTATAGAGAGAGATTATAGAGAGAATGAATTTAATTCTAGACTTTTCATGGACGTTTAATTAATAAATATCAAGAGTGCACTGCCTGGAGCTTATCGCTCATTATGTCATGCAACGATATTGGACCTGAGGCCATATGCCTTTTTTATCCACAGATATATTCTCGCTTTTCAGCTCTCATTTAGAAAGTTCAGTTTTTTACCTATTAAGCGCTAAAGATTTAAAATAGAATTTTAAAAATGCAACAGATTAATGTAATAAAATGTTTGCATTTTTTTAAATCATCCACTAAGGATACTCTATAATATAGACTATAGAAAATCGAGGATGATTCAATTCAGCGTTAAAATTTTTTTCTATGATGCTGAATCTTCTATAATGAATGATATCACCAAATTTTAGTACGCAATTTTTTCATAAACAATTTCAAGGTTATTTTCAATGACGCATTACATTTTGCAATGCTCAAATTATATGCACACGTGTGGATTATAATGAGAGGTTCTAGAACAATTAGGCCTCCCGCGATCAAAACGGGTCATGCTGGAAATACCTTGGTTTCAGTTGGCCTTTTGGTTAGTAGTCTCGTTCTTGATTTTTTCAAGACGGATTAAAATTTTTTTCAAGTATATCTTAATAGGAAATTGCATTCCACACATTTTTGTTGCTTGAAATAAGTTTCTAATTTGTTTAGTTTTCGAGATAGTCACGATATTGTTACTTTTTGACAAAATTGAAAATCATTATATTTTTGCGTTCCGCTCGCTCTAACTCCTTCTATAATAGGACTATCGGGATGAAATTTGTAGGGAACATGCATATAACTGTTCCGAAAGTGACAGTAATGATGAAATTTTGATTAATTTTCCCAAAAATTTGTTATTAATTTATTTCCGACCCAAGTCGGAAATTACGCATTGACACTTTCAAACGCTTCGTTTCACCGAAGAATTTCTGAAAAAGTGAAACTTATCGTTACCAAAAAATCCAGGAGGGTTCAAAAAAGTTTTTTGGAAAACCGCAAGTAATTCTGACTTGTCGTTTACCAATAACAATTAACTAAAGATCTGACGCTCGACCGATACACGTGCGAGCTTGTTCTAAGGATGTGTCTAGCGGAGGCAAAGATCTAGCCTGTTGACACCACGATCAAAACAAAGCACAATTTGTATGCCATTTACCTTATATGGAAAATAGAATACAGGCGCACAAAGAAGGTTGAGAATATCCTTTCTTCCATTCTTTCTATTGCCCATTTCTAGACAAGGTTATATTATATTCGGAAATGTGAAAAATTGATCGAATTTTCAATAAATATTTATTTTTCTGCTTCTGTGAATTCAATATTATTATTAATCCAGATCATTTATTCTTCGGGATTGTGTAACCAAATGATTCGAAATTGTTTTTTGCGAAATTATTATCTTGACCGCATTAAATGGATCTTCGCCTCCGCTAGACACATCCTTAGAACAAGCTCGCAGGTGTATCGGTCGAGCGTCAGGTCGTTATTTAATTATTATTCGTAAACTTCAAGTCAGAATTACTTGCCGTTTTTCAAAAAACTTCTTTAAACCCTTCTCGAATTTTGGAAATTTCATTATTACTGCCATTTTCGGGACAGTTATATGCATGTTCCCGACAAATTTCATCCCGATATTCCTATTATTGATGGAGTTAGAGCGAGCGGAACGCAAACATATAATGATTTTCAATTTTGTCAAAATGTAACAATTTCGACATTATCTCGAAAACTAAAAAGGTTCGAAATTTTTTTCAAGGAACAAAAATATGTGGAATGACATTTCCTATTAAGATATGATTAAAAAATTTATAATCCGACTTGAAAAAATCAAGAACGAGAATAACCAAGAGGCCAACTGAACCCAAGGCATTTCGAGCGAGTACCTGAGAGAAGATCCTCTAGGCGCGCATATGGGTAGGCTTTTCTGGATGGAGGAGTGTCCTTACCCGTTTTTTCACACATAGTTTATTAAGTTCTTTAGCCATTGGTCCCTTGGTCTTAATTTAATATTTATTACTTTTGTTGAGTTTCTTTCTAAAATAGTTTGAATGACTTTCACGAGATGTTAGCTATAAAATGAAAGGACCTCACCGCGCGTAGGACTCGAGTTACAGGGGTCTACGGTAGCCACTTGAGTTTTTGACTGCAATCCCCGACTTCAAAGTAATATATTCACAATGTTCGAAGTATTCCGATTTCAACGATACGTAATTTGTCTATAAAGTTTCAAAATTGGGGAAGTAAGCAATATCAAATTGAATATTGAGCTAATGTTTCTGCGATTACACTTCTACGAATTTTCAACTTTCCTAGTCAAGCAATGTATCATTAGAATCGGAAAAATTCGTAGATGCGGATTATGCTATTTTTAAATCGCTAATTGCAAAATTTAAACTCTGTACATTTTCTTACTTTGACCTGCTGTGGACTAAAGACCACTGCTGGGGTAACCTTATCCACACTGAGTTTGGTAAGAAAACAGACAAGTAGTAGAAAACATAAAGCCAGTGTCGTAAAACAATCAAAGAAAATAGTTTCTAATGAATTTGAAGAGGTTCCCTCAGATTGGCTGAAACATCCCAACAAATCCCTTCTTCTTGACAAATTGAACAATGGTGTGCGCGAAGAAAACCAAAATTGGTCGTTCTAGAGGATCTTCTCTCAGGGAACAGAGTATAGAAAAGGATAGAAAATGCCCATCTATAAAAGGGTGCTTTGCATACATTTCCCATTGGGAATCGAACCACAAAACTTCTGATTTCCGGTCAGGTGCTTTTCCAATTAAGCTATTAGCGGGATCAGAATAAGAACTCTCAATTCAAGAACATAACGCTAATTCTTAGCTAGGTGTTAATGGTACAAGTAATTATTTTTAAACATTTTTTAATTTATCTGCTATATCATCAGAGATTGTACCTTACCGACAGTAGATCAACCCTCCAAACCATGAAGGCAGAAAATCTACACAACATCGATCAAGTTAAGAATCTTCAATAACAGAAAATGCTTAACGTCTTAATAAGACTAGATGGATAATAATATTTTTAAATTAAAATTATTTCTTGAAAAAAAGATCCTACTCCATCTTCACTCCATTGGGAATCGAACCACAAAACTTCTGAATTCCGGTCAGGTGCTTTTCGAATTAAGCTATTAGAGGCATCAGAATAAGAACTCTTAATTCAACAACATAACGCTAATTTTTAGCTAGGTGCTAATGGTACAAGTAATTATTTTTAAAATAAATTTTATTTATCTGCTATACCATCAGAGATTGTACCTTACCGACAGTAGATCAACCCTCTAAACCATCAAGGCAGAAAATCTACACAATATTAGTTAAGAATCTTCAATAACAGAAAATGCTTAACGTCTTAATAAGACTAGATGGAAAATAATACTTTTAAATTAAAATTATTTCTTGAAAAAAAGATCCTACTCCATCTTCACTCCATTGAGAATCGAACCACAAAACTTCTGATTTCCGGTCAGGTGCTTTTCCAATTAAGCTATTAGAGGGATCAGAATAAGAACTCTTAATTCAAGAACATAACGCTAATTTTTAGCTAGGTGTTAATGGTACAAATAATCATTAATTTTTTTTTATTTATCTGCTATATCATCAGAGATTGTACCTTACCGACAGTAGATCAACCCTCTAAATCATGAAGGCAGCAAATCTACAAAATATCGATCAAGTTAAGAAGCTTCAATAACAGAAAATGCTTAACGTCTTAATAAGACTAGATGGAAAATAATATCTTGAAATTAAAACTATTTCTTGAAAAAAAGATCCTGCTCCATCTTCACTCCATTGGGAATCGAACCACAAAACTCCTGATTTCCGGTCAGTTACTTTACCAATTAAGTTATTAGAAGGATCAGAATAAGAACTCTTAATTCAAGAACATAGCGCTAATTTTTAGCTAGGTGTTAATGGTACAAATAATTATTAAAAATTTTTTTTATTTATTTGCTATATCATCAGAGATTGTACCTTACCGACAGTAGATCAACCCTCTAAACCATGAAGGCAGCAAATCTACACAATATCGATCAAGTTAAGAATCTTCAATAACAGAAAATGCTTAACGTCTTAATAAGACTAGATGAATAATAATATTTTTTAATTAAAATTACTTCTTGAAAAAAAGATCCTACTCCATCTTCACTCCATTGGAAATCGAACCACAAAACTTCTGATTTCCGGTCAGGTGATTTTCCAATGAAGCTATTAGAGGGATCAGAATGAGAACTCTTAATTCAAGAACACAACGCTAATTTTTAGCTAGGTGTTAATGGTACAAGTAATTATGTTAAAAATAAATTTTATTTATCTGCTATACCATCAGAGATTGTACCTTACCGACAGTAGATCAACTCTCCAAACCATCAAGGCAGAAAATCTACACAATATTAGTTAAGAATCTTCAGTAACAGAAAATGCTTAACGTCTTAATAAGACTAGATGGAAAATAATATTTTTATATTAAAATTATTTCTTGAAGAAAAGATCCTACTCCATCTTCACTCCATTGGGAATCGAACCACAAAACTTCTGATTTCCGGTCAGGTGCTTTTCCAATTAAGCTATTAGAGGGATCAGAATAAGAACTCTTAATTCAAGAACATAACGCTAATTTTTAGCTATGTGTTAATGGTACAAGTAATTATTAAAATTTTTTTTTAATTTATCTGCTATATCATCGGAGATTGTACCTTACCGACAGTAGATCAACCCTCCAAACCATGACGGCAGAAAATGTACACAATATCGATCAAGTTAAGAATCTTCAATAACAGAAAATGCTTAACGTCTTAATAAGACTAGATGGAAAATAATATTTTTAAATTAAAAACATTTCTTGAAAAAATGATCCTACTCCGTCTTCACTCCATTGGGAATCGAACTACAAAACTTCTGATTTCCGGTCAGGTGCTTTTCCAATTAAGCTATTCGAGGAATCGGAATAAGAACTCTTAATTCAAGAACATAACGCTAATTTTTAGCTAGGTGTTAATGGTACAAGTCATTATTTTTAAAAAATTTTAATTTATCTGCTATATCATCATAGATTGTACCTTACCAACAGTAGATCAACCCTCCAAATCATGAAGGCAGAAAATCTACTGTCGGTAAGGTACAATCTCTGATGATATAGCAGATTAATTAAAAAATTTTTTAACATAAAAACTATTTTAATTTAAAATCAAATTAAATTACATTTTTAAATTTGAACGCAGTGCAATCCGTTGAAAATATTATTTGTGAAATTGTTGGAGTATAAAAGTCACTTCATAGCGAAAATTTGTTTCCAGTTTTCTGCTAGCCATCCAGAGATTAATCAAAATGGACTCATTGGACTGCAGAGAGCTTATTTAAATTTATGGAGATGCCTATAAAGTGTTGCATGAAAATGCAACAACTTCTGAAACTGCCTACTGGACACATCAGTGCACGCAAGATATTCGGAGGTAGAACAAAATTCTGAGGCAAGGAAAGGATCATTTCTCTCTGGGTGAAAAAATAAAGAACTGTTTTCTCTGGTCTGTAATGGCCGCCCTTTGCCCTGCTGAGAGAGATTCTAATCGCGTCTCTACCTATCCACATTTTGATATGCTCTTGAAGCGTGGTGGAATCAACTTTACCATCACTATTCAAGATAACAAAAAATTTGAAAAAATTAATTAATTGCGTATAAATGTTAATGGCATAGAACATGAGGAAAATAGGAGAAAAAATGAGATTGTCTCCCTGTATATAAGCAATGAAATATCGAAATGTCCTAAAATTCACCTGCTAATGATTAAAAATACGGATTTTGATTATGATAACAATGACCCTGAAAGTAATTCAGTGTATCATTTCGCATAAATTAAAAATATCTCTCGACTCATAAAATCACAATTTACAAATTCTATGTGTCGCACATGGTTCTGTGATAGGTGCTTGTGTCACTTTAAAAATGAAAAATCTCTGATTGAACATACAGCTGATTGCGAAAATCTGAACCATTGTAGAGTAATATTTCCAACAGAGGAGGACGGTAGGAACATATTAAAGTTTAAAAATTATAGATTCAAAGAAAATGTACTATTTGCCGTATATGCAGACATTGAGTGTTTGCTGGAACCTGTTAAAAAATTCACAAACAGATAAGGCGGCGTATCAAAAGCATATTCCTACTAGTTTTGTATATTATACAAAATGCAATTTTAATGATTCGACCTCAGAACCTAAAGTAAACCGTGAAAAGGATTGCATTGAATGGTTTGTAAAAGAATTGACAGATTTAGCAGTAAGAGTAAATTCTGTTTTAGAAAATCCAGTAAAAGAATTTAAGAAAGACGATATTTAACATTGCGACCATTGCAACTTTACAGGTAAGTACCGTGGTCGAGCACATGGAAGCTGCAACGTTAATTAAAAAGACTCTCATATCATTCCAGTAGTTCTTCATCATTTATCTGGCTACGACTCACACTTTTTCATTAAAGAATTAGCATAAAGTTTTGAGGGACATGTCTCCTTACTGTCTGCAAATAAAGAAAGGTATATCTCATTTACAAAAGATGTTCCAAATTCAGTGTCATTATAATGACAGCGAATTAAATTTGTTAAGAAGAAAAGGTGAATTCCTATACGACTACATTGAGAGTTGGAAGAAATTAGAGGAAGACAGTTTACCTCCAAAAGAAGAATCCTATTCCAAATTAAACGATTGCCACATTTCTGACGAAGATTATCAACACGCTTGTAAAGTGTGGGAAACGCTTAATTTGAAAAATTTAGGGCAGTATTCTGATCTGCACCTCAAAACCAATGTTTTACTTTTGGCTGACATTTTTGAAAATGTTAGAAAAACTTGTTTTGCAACATATCAATTAGATCCTTTGCATTATTACACAGCACCAGGACTTTATTTTGATGCAATACTAAAGTACACTGGAATTGAAATTCACTTACTGACTGATGTGAAAATGCTACTCTTAATTCAGAAAGCAATCAGAGGTGGCGTTTCACAATGCTCAAACCGTTTTGCAAAAGCAGACAATGGATTTATGGGGAAAGATTTTAGTCCGTGCGATCCGGAATCATACACTTTTTATTTAGATATTAACAATCAGTATGGTAAAGCTATGAGTGGGTTTTTACCATATCAAGATTTTGAATGGTGTGAAAATTTCGAAAACAATCTAAACTTTTTCAATGTGCCTGATGATCACCTGAAGGTTACATTCTTGAAGTGGATCTAGAGTAACCAGAAGAGCTTTACGATTTGCACAAGGACCTTCCATTTTCTCCAGAACACTTTATGCCTCCTGGTTCAAAATGTCAGATTCGATAGTTAGTAACCAATTTGCTACCAAAGAAAAATTATGTACTACATAACCGAAATCTAAAAATGTACTTGGAATCAGGCATGAAACTAACTAAAATTCATCGAGCGCTAAAATTCAAGCGAAAAGCGTGCCTGAAAGAATACATTGATTTAAACACTGAACACAGAAAAGTGCAACTAACGAATTTGAGAAAAATTTCTATAAATTGATGAACAATTCCATTTTTGGAAAAACAATGGAAAACGGTAGGAATCACAAAGATGTTAGGCTTGTGCCAAAATGGGAGGGGAGATTTTGTGCGAAAGCTCTAATCGCTAAGCCAAACTACAGATACAGACAGTCTCATATATAATTCCACTGTTCCCAACTTTTACGAATATATTAAACGAGACATCCATAAATTTGACACATCAGATTATCCACCAGACAATGTTTATGGAATGCCTCTAAGGAATACAAAAGTGTTGTGACTAATGAACGACGAATACAACGGAAAAATAATGAATGCATTTGTGGGTCTGAGATCAAAATTATATGCATATAAAGTTTTGGGTAAAGAAGACGATGAGAAAAAGAGAGCCAAAGGTATAAAAAGATCAACATTGAAAACCATAAAATTCGATGATTATAAGTACACTCTCATTTCTTGTCACAATCTGATTAAAACCCAACACCTAATCCGAAGCCGAAAGCACGAAGTTCAAACCATCATCCAAGATAAGATTACTCTCCGCTGGCATGATGAAAAACGAATGCTGCTCCCCGGTACCACAGATACTAATCCATGGGGATATAAATATAGAGTCTATGAACTCATGAAAGTCGATGCAATGTAAAAATGTATAAGTATTGAATATTTGTATATGTCTATGTAAAAAATTGTCATGGTAAGCTACTAAGATTATATATATATATATATATATATAATTAAAAATTTCCCATAAGGACAACCGGAGAATTTCGCCGGGAGCGGGTGCTAATCTGGCAAATTGCACCCGCTCCCAGCGAAATCGCGGTAAAATTTCAGCCACAACCACGTCTCACGACCGTGAGATAGGTGGTTACAGTATGTAAAGGAATCAATACGACGATCCAGCAAAAGCTTCGTGCACCCTAAGAACACGGAGCGACCCAAGGACAACCGCCTTCTTCATTTTTCCCGCAAGTGTTTTAGCATATTGTTGACACGCAGGGATGCTTTTTAGGCTATTAGCAAGTGAAAGCTTGGCACCTCCAAGAGCGCCGATGATAAG
>NC_046662.1:119330217-119335718 GCF_010883055.1 Belonocnema kinseyi
CCCCCCCCCTCCCCCCGACATCCCATACGCTCGCTACGCCCATGTTTGGCATTATAAGCTCTTCATGCTCATTGAAAGGATAGTACTCAACGCCATCTATTGATTAAAGGACTTTTTCCAAAAATGTATACTTTGTTTGCTTTAGAAATTTTGAGTAGATGTAAATATTTTCAAATCTCAAGCCATTTGGAAGCATCAGTAGAGCCAACAAAGCATTTGTCTTTTCATAGTTGGAAAGTCCACAAATATAGCTCGTACAGTGTTTGGTAGCAAATGTCCCTGTCGTTTTTCTCTATTCTCGTTTTGAACAAGCGAATCAAAATTCTGAATAGGTAGTTTCACAGGTTGTGCTTCAAACTGCATCTTGGCAAAGACTGACTGGAAAACCTATAAATATCCTGGTTATATAGGTTGACCCTTCAGTCTGAAAGTATCCCTTGCATAGATATGATCGTTCATAGAGGCAAAACAGTCAGTCTTAAACTAACCGTGAAGCAGCCAAGACGTGGAAGAGGCCTGCTCAACAGAATCATCAATAGTTTGCCGTTTGAATTGCATTTGCCTGGTTACCAGCACTGTGGACCAGGTACGAAACTAGCAAAACAATTAGCACGAGGTGATCCGGGAATTAATCCACTGGACGCTGCTTGTAAAGAGCACGATATCTTACTCACAAAATAGAGAAAATATAGTCGCTAGAAACTCAGGTGACAGTCTACTAGCTGAAAAAGCTTGGAAACGTGTCTTTGCTCCGGACGCTGGCACAGGTGAAAAGGCTGCTTCCTGGGAAGTAGCAAACGTAATGAAGGCGAAATCAAACTTTGGGATGGGTCTCAGCAAAAATAGAAGACCTACCACTACACTCAGAAAAAATGTTGCTCCAGCTAAAAAGTCCATGATTTCAAGCAATGATGCGCAAACTGCAATTAAATCCGCACTCAGAGGCGCACGTGCAGTTATGACGAAGGCTGGTGGAAGAAGAAATGTGAATAAACCTCGTATTCTACCTGTATCAGCCAAAGTAGGAGGATTTTTACACTTTCTCATACCCGTTTTTGCGGGTCTCAGTGCTGCTAGAGCAATAGCTGGTGGAGCTACTGGAATAGCTAAAGCTTTGAATGATGTAAATTCGGCAAAATAACAACTTCCAGAGAGTAAACGACATAATGAAACGATGGAAGCGATTGCTTTAGGAAAAGGTATATACTTGAAACCATATAGGCAAGGATTAGGGTTTCATCTAAAAGCATTAAAAGATGGAGTAGGACTCAAACGCAAGTCAAAAAACGCAAAGTGAAGCTACTTTATCGAGCCTTGACTGATGAAGATTTACTAAAATTTGCAAAATCTTTGAAGATTCCACATTTTCGAGGTGTTTTTTTGCGAAATGGATTGCCAAAGGGCGGACCACGTAAATATGAATGTGCTATTGTTAATCTTGATGATAAAAAAAGGACCAGGAACAGATTGGTGTGGCTATAAAAAGATTGAAGGGAAAATAATTTATTTCGATAATTTTGGTAATCTTCGACCACCTTCGGATCTCTTTAAGTATTTCGGTGCTGGTAGCATAAATTATAATCACGAGAGATATCAAAATTACGATACATTCATTTGTGGACATTTATGTTTGCAATTTCTATGCAATCAATTAAAATCTAAAAGTACGTTTAATCTATATAAGTGCTAAAATTTTCAATATAAAGTCAGTTGAACGCTAGCTGTCATCATGAATGATTCCTTGACGCTAACATTATAGGAAACTTCTTCAATCCTGTAATGCCCCCTTATTATAAGATAGTGGAAGCACCATCTCATGTCATTTAATTAACAGTCGCCGTGCAGACAATATATTATATACAGATCCGTATAGTTGATCAAGACTGACATTTAATCAATTTTGATGGAAAAGTTGTAACAGTCAGACTACACATTAGTCTCTCTAACAATGGGCATCGTTTTCAACAAGAAGATTGGCTTTGGGTATAATGAATCAGCACAATGCCACAAACTAATCAGTCGACAAAGAGCAGTCAAAGGGTTAACACCGTAAAGCGCCCTCTTCCTAAGAAGTCTAGGCCTGAAGCTCAGAAAAATAAGAAGAGAATAAAGATAGTTAAGATTTTTTGCACCTGCATCTGTCAATTTGTCTATCAGCGATTGATTATTTGTCATGGAATCGTCGTTCAAAATCAGGACCAGTGTCTCCTGCCGAGCAAAAGTTCACTTCACGTACATGTAAGAATCGTAAAAACTGACGAAGCACAAACACATATGTAGTTCCTAATGCCATCTGTCATCACGTTACATACAGAATACTGGTTGGCTTGAAGTAAATAATAACAATTAATCACTAACAAACGTCACGGGCTACTTTGATGTATCCATACCTTTTACCATGATATTTCGTTTTGCTGAAGATTATCACAAAATCATTGTCAATGCTAAACATGAACTCATTTTGATAAGGTCACAAAGTGATGCAAATTCCATCTTGAAAACAGATCCTCTTGAGCAGTATAAAATTCAAATCAATAAAATAGACTGGTTATTTCATAGCGTTAGACTGTCCGATTCACGAAAATTTCAGTTGCTAAAATATATTGAAAAAGATCCATCTATTCCAATAAGTTTTCGTATTTGGGAACTATATGAATATCCCCTAGATCCAGCGACTTCAAACCATATTTGGATTGTAAAAACCTCAACAAATAAACTTTCAATCTAACTAATATGGTAAAGAACCACAACCATTGCTATCGAGAAGAGAATTTATAGATCATGCACCTCTAGTAGTGATTGACTGTTCTAAACAGAATGAGTCACTGAAATACGGGCCAGTTGACAGTTGGCGTCAATTAGAAATAGTTTAGTTCTATTCAAGATGCAGTACTGAAGGGATATGCAGGGCTTCAAGTTGGCAGACAATAAATTTGTATTGAAAGAATTGGCTATTTCACCACTTTTTGATGACATAATAAAAACCATATTCTTTTCTCTTTCAATCACCCTGCGAGTGGAAGAACGTTCCACCAAGATATAAGTCTATAAACCTTTGGATAGAGCGCAATATCATGGTATACCTTAGAATGCTGGTGATTTACCGTATTCTTTAGTACCTGTAAAACTCTAGGACATTTTAGAAGATGCAACAACAATTTATGTAAAAGGATTGGAAAAAAAGAATTGGTTGAAACAATTTGTTCAAATATCATGTGAAATTGTTGACCTGCTTGATCTGAAATGTCCTCCGCTGCATAAATTGCGTGAGATGTATAAACTTAAAGATATTATGTGTACGAATCATATGTATGAAAATTTCTCTAATTGTGCAATTGAAAATGTAATTTTACTGGAATACTGGATGATTTTAGACGAGTACTTATATACTGATTATTATTTTGATTTATAGAGATAAGAAACGTTTTTTTCCATATATATTTAATCCACTTATTTTTAAGTATATATGAGGAGTTTACTTTCAAAAGGGAACATATCCACTTGGGAAAAATTTTCATGAATTAAGAAAAAACGTAGGTTTTAACAAATTTTTGTCAAACCACTTATATGGTCTAGTATTGTTTAATTAGGCTCCAAAGACGATTTCCTGAAATGTGGACATCCTATCCAAAAAACTGAAGGCGTTACAGCCATTTTTAATTTCGATATATTCCTGTTTGGTCAAAAACCTGGATATGTTCCTTTTTGATGTGAACAAACAAAAAACTCCATAAAAATTCAGCTTTACCGGACGCAAACTCCCGTTTACGCGAACCCTAGTTCAGTTCTCCAACCGGACCCTCCATCTACATATACCCGCAAAACAGAAAACGAGAAACATTTTTGTCAATATCCGAAAAAGAATTTAGCGCGGTGAAAATAACACTGTATACAATCGGAATAACAGCAATGTATCACGGATACATTTTGAATATGTGCCTTTTTGAAAAAAAACTTACGTTCTATGTAATTCAATGAGGTTATGTTCCCTTTTGATTGAGACAAAAAGAAAGCGTTATAGGGAAGTAGATATGTTCCCTTTTGACCAAAACACTTAACTATAATCTCCAAATACACATGGATTTACGCTTTTTCTATGAAAATGGAATAGATAGTTTGATGCAGCTCACCACACGGATTCAGAAACGGAGAAAAAACTATTTTTTTCGAATTATGGATATGTTCCCTTCTGAAAGTAAGCTCATATAATGTACTGATTTTTTGGTAATAAAATAAAAAAGCTAATGAAAAGAAACTTTTGAGTTTTTTCTCAGAGTTCCTTGTTCTTATCACGAAGTACTATGTACAAGGAGATCGCACGCCATGTATTTCAACTGGCGCCAGTTCGCATCGCCTGTCCTCGGGAGTTTTACGCCTTCCCAGATTAGAGCACCCCTTCAGTGAAAATATAAAATTAGAAATTGTTGTCTGCTACGGAGTATCGTGTGTGTTTATAGGTTAAGTTTGGTTATATCAAGTGTTAGTTGTCACGCACGCAGTGATAATCCTTATATAATTTATATAATTATATGAATAATGCCATTAAAACCAAAGGAGGAATATAAAAACAATAGAATGCAAGTATAGTTATTAAGGATTTTGCGTCTAATACATCTCTTTCTGTGCCCTACTACCCGAATCACATCCCTTACAAAAACAACGCGACATTATTTCATCACTTATTATGTAGGTTCTTAGCACTTACATTTTGCACAACAATTTTTTCCACTTAACACAAACAGATTGCAATTGCACAACGTCATTAATAGCTTTTGTTTATACCGGTTCAAAATTCACATCACATGTTCTCGTAGTTTCTAGAGTTTCCGCACGTAGCCCTATCATCTGGGAAGACATGAAAATTTAAAGACGGTCGATCGCGATTGTGGGCTTTTTTTCACCATCCCCGCTATAGGCGTGCGGTCTCCTTGTAGTACTTCGTGGTTCTTATAATAATGAGTGTGAATAGTAGATATGCGAATGGGTAGGTCAGTGAACATCATTGGCATTGTGGCTTCAAGAAACATCGCCCTCAGCATTGGGATATTACGTCTGCTGGATCAGGTTGCATCCGATTGCTAAATCAGTTGAAGAAAAATGCTCTGCATTAAAATTTTTTCAGTTTCAAATCAAGCAAATGTTTCTTATTTAAATAAATGCACTTAAAATTATGATTTTCAAGGTTGTATTCAATAATAAAGAACAATTTAGATTTAACTATTTTTATTTTTCAATAACTTGTTTTTTCTTAAATTGTACAGTTATTTCGATTCCTCCTTATAATTTTTACATTTATACAATTTTACATTATATATATTACCAAAGATTATTTGTATTTAAATCACTGCAGAGTATAATATATAGACTACACTCATACATAAAGTATATTCTATCTTTATCTTTCTCACTCCTACAGTCGTATATACAATTTTTACTAGCTTAGATTTATTTACAGTATAATCTATTTCTCTCATTCCTCCTTTCATATTTCACATCACTTG
>NC_046662.1:119335818-119339184 GCF_010883055.1 Belonocnema kinseyi
TTCCAGACAACGAAGACGTCATTGCCTCTGTAAGTGCTTATTTTGAGGAACTTCGGAAAACGCACTTTTCTGAAGGATTAAAAAAACTTGAAAAGCGATTGAACAAGTGTATAGAGCTCCAAGGAGATTATGTTGAAAAATTAAAAAAAAATTTACCAAAAAAAGTTGTTTTTATACTTCATTCTAAGGACTTATTGAACTACCCTCGTATTAACCTCAAAATCTCAATAAGTTGCTACCGCATTTTATATCAGCAATGAAATTTTATAACAAATTCCATGCATCTCAGGAATAATACTTAATGTTAATGTTTATATTAGATGCAAATAATAACTAAAACATTGACTTATAACTAAATATACACCAATTGTTTATTCCATTAATAAAAATAAATAATATTCAACAAAACAATTTTTTTGATTCTTCAACTTCTGGAAACTTCTGAAACTTTTCTGGTTCGGCCATTTTATAATTCGGTAATATTCTGTCGGAAGTTTCGTTTTTATGGAATTTTCAAATAGGGTGATTTTATAAACTGCAGTAAATTTTATTATTCAGGAATTATTCAATTCGGGATTTTTATATTTCGGGAATTTTATCATTTTTGCAGTTTTATTTTTCGGGAATTTTCGGTCGTCCGCTGACAAATTGCCAAGTTCAAACATTAGAACAAATTTTAATACACCAATCATATCGGCTAGAAATGTGTTTCAGTGTTTTTTGTATATATTTGTATATATTATTTTGTAATAGAAGTGAACGATCTGCAACATTCCCGCCCACCTTCGTGATAGATTCACGAATTACTTAGTTGGTAGAAATTGAATGACAAGAACAGGCCTCGAATGGTACGCCCACCCTGATAAAGACATCAATCATGCGTGCACCCTGTAATAAGGTTAATATGGATCAGCTTCCGCGTATTTTGAAACAGAAATAGGTACTAAAACAATTTTAACAACAAACCTCTTCAATAGACCAGTTGCTGTCCTTAGAGACACAGATCGAATTTGACCATCTGACCCCGGATGTACTTGAACTATCTGGGTCAGAGGACACTCAGTAGCAGAGATCTTCTCCTGTATAATCAAAACTAGATCACCGATCTTGACTGGAGTGGTTAGCTTCTGCCATTTAGGACGAGATTGTAGCTCGTTAAGATATTCCGTCGTCCATCTCTTCCAGAAGGTTTGGAACATTTGTGTCACGAGTTGCCAACGCTCTCTAGGTGACAACTTTGCATCCAATATTGAAGACTCTGGTAAACTGTAAATCAGCAAGCCGATGAGAAAGTGTCCAGGAGTCAGCGCTACCAAATCGCTGGGATCGTCCTTCAAAGATTGAATTGGTATTGAATTAAGATAGGCCTCCACTTGTGCAAGAAAAGTGGACATTTCTTCGAAGGTTAATGTTGTATCGCCGATAACACGGCGGAGATGGTGTTTAACAGATCGTACAGCTGCTTCCCACAATCCGCCAAAGTGCGGAGCAGCGGGAGGGTTAAATTTCCATGTTGCTTGTTTGTCGGCGATAAAACGAGCAATCTTATCTGACTCACCTGAAGCTTCGGAAAATAGTTCGCGTAACTGTCGGTCAGCTCCCACGAAGTTTGTCCCATTGTCACTGTAAAGAATATGACTGATGCCTCGCCGAGCCGAAAACCTCTTGTAGGCGGCGATGAAACCCTCAGCAGTATAATCCGAATCAACCTCCAAATGTACGGCTCGCGTAGCACAGCACACAAAGATAGCAATATATCCCTTGTATGCTTTGTGACCTCATCCCTTGGTCGTGCGTATCCAAATAGGACCTGCGTAATCCAGTCCAGCCGCTGCAAATGGCCTAACTGGTGGTGTGACTCTGAAAGATGGTAGAGGACTCATAACCTGATTACAAGGGTTTGCTCGATGTCTCGCGCAGATGACACATCGAGACAATACGCGCTTCACAGCCGTACGTCCAGAGAGGATCCAATATTTCCTCCTTAAGTAAGACAATGTTAGTTGAGGACCGCCGTGTAACATGAACTTATGTCCATTCCTAATAATCAAGGTCATTAACGGTGAGTCCTTAGGCAAGATGTAAGGACATCTTTCCCCATAATCTAATACGGCATGAGACAGTCGACCCGTCAACCTCAGGAGTCCATCAGAATCCAAAAAAGGTAATAGCTTTAATAATGGACTTGATTTTGAAACATTTAATTCTCTTCGTATCTTGATAACAACCTCATAAAATGCTTATTGTTGAATGTGGCCGAGCAGTAATTCTTACCAATTTCGAGAGTGACGAATATTGAGTTAAGAGTCGCTAAGGTAGTTTCTGAGCAACTATAGCAGAATATACGATGATCTGTTCTTCTCTATTAACAGAAGGGTCAATGGTTCTAGTTGACTTTGGCCAAAAAATATCGGGTTCAGCCAACCAAACAGGTCCTTTCCACCAAAGTAAATGATGCTCCAGTCTAGCGGGTGTGATGCCTCTCGATGCATAATCCGCAGGATTATAAACTCGGCTACCCTATTAGTAATATAGGTCTTCCATCGTAGAGGATGACCTCGAATCCATTCCAAAGTATTTTCCAAATCGGACCAAAGATGTATCGGGGTTGAGCCAGAGAGACTCAAGACCGATCGTACATGAGATATCAACCTTACCAGTAAGACAGCGGAATACAATTCGAGTCTAGGAATTGAGGTCTCCTTCAACCGCGCCACTTTCGTTTTAGCTGTGACGAGTGTCACACGATTTAAGTTCGAAGGTGGTGTGACACGAAGGTATACCACGGCTCCTATTGCCTTTTCTGAAGAATCTCCGAATCCGTGAAGTTCACAGTAAGAAGAAGATGTAGAACCTAACCAACGTGGGATGTTCAGAGTGGAAGGATCGGACAACTGGTTTCTGAACGTTGTCCAATTGGTTCCGTATTCAGCTGGAAGTATATCATCCCATCATACCTTGAGAGCCCACAGGTTTGCATGAAGATCTTGACCAAGAGTACGAAAAGATGGATCCTCGTTTAGCAGAAAAGACGTTGCATTCTCGCGGTATTCAACCGGTACTCCCTGCAGAACCTCCTCCACGTTTGAAACCCATTTTTTCAAAATAAAGCCTCCTGCTTGTAGTAACAGATCCACCTAGCTGCGCTTTTCTTGGCTATGTCGAAATCATCAGCCCCAGAGAGAACATCATCCACATAGATTTTCCTCTCAAGAATTTCAGTAGCTAGGGGGTAATTGTCACCCTCATCCTCCGCTAACTGAAGCAGTGTACAGTCTGTCAAGTTAAAGCGTGGGTAACTTTTTTGGTAAAATATTTTATTTAAACGCATGTTTCTACATGGAATTACATTTGTCAAGGTGTCGA
>NC_046662.1:119339284-119355408 GCF_010883055.1 Belonocnema kinseyi
GCGTTCGAAACTTCAAACGGATACAAGTGTCAAAACAATATAGGTTATGTTATATAGTAATTACAAATAATAAAAGTGTTTAATTAATAATGAAGTGAGACACGTGAACTGAAACGTAAACGTCATTTTTTCTGTGTCAATAACATTATAGAATGGCTTCTGAGTGACAAATACTATAAAATAGTCATAATAATCTTCTGCGCTTCCAGTGGGCGAAGAGTTAATGGTGTTTATCGCTTATTTTTACTGCATAAAAAAGGTATGTTATGAATATACAGGATATGTTTCAAATGAAGTGAATCAAATATTACATGCGTAAAATTTAAATTGACATTGCCTACATATACTGACAGCGATTAGGGCAAACAGGTGAGTCTGAACATAACCGTTTGAAGTTTCGAACGCGACCATGGAAACTATCATAAACTTGATGCGAAGATACACGGACTTGGCCGAATGGCCGATCCGAATGCAACTTTACAGACGCGAAATATGAAAATACCCCTGTATAATGGCTTCTCCCTTGCTGTTGTGCAATTCGGGTAGCATTCACCTCGCCATGTATGTAAGCCCCAGCGTGTCCACCCTGTATATATATATATATATATATAAATTATCTTCTTCTAATTAAAAATAAAAAATGGCCTCTTCCAATTAAAGGAAAAACTGTATCGCTTTCAACTCAATAAAAACTTTACAAATATAAAATGTACTGCCAATTTAACCAAAATTAGAATTTTATCATTTCAAGGTTGATAAAAATGTTAAAAATACAATACCTTACATTTTTCCACACAACAAAAATTTGAACCTGAAAAAGTTCTTCTCGCAATTGCAAAGAAATTAAATACCAAAATTAATTTGATTTTTCTCAATTTTGGTCCTTTCAAATGAATAATTTTCAATTGTTACTTAACGTTGCAATAACAATTGTGAACTTAAAAGTTTAAATGTCTTACTCTGAAATTTTTTCCATTCAACGCTTTCTATTTCAAGCGATTCAGTTTAAAATTGTTTACTTTTGAATATTTGATGTATAATTGCTCATTCAGATATTTTTTTAATTAAAAATTTTCGAACTGAATGGGTTAAAAATTTAATCTTATCCACTGAAACAATATTTAAAAAGGATTTTTAATAAAATAAAATCGTTTAATTAACGAATGTATTAATTTTAAGTTATTTTTATATTAAAATTATTTTATAAAGTTTGAATCAGCACATTTCAATTTGCTTAATTATTGAGGCTTTCGAATTGAAAAAGTTGAATTTTTAACGTCAAAATCTGTAAATTGTGTAATTTAAAACCGATGTAGAATCATATTGTAAAATAATTTTTGTACAATTTTTTAAATCGAAATAGAGTTTAGTTTTGAAAACCATTAATTAATTTATATTTTTTTATTTTTAAATCCTTTAAATTAAAAATTTACGTTTAAAAATGACGACATAAAATCGAAAAATTATCAAGTAAAAGATTTTTTAATTAGTATGTTGTGAAGTAAATGATGTAGGAATGAAAACAGTAAACAACTAAACTTAACATTTAAAAAAGTTAAAATCGAATTTATTTTTAATTGAAATATATTATGTGATATGATATTTGTGATATTCCAAGTGATTTGATAGGTGGTTCTTCTAAAAATTTGTGAAATTTCTTGTAAATAAATAAATTCACTATCATACTCATTTCTCGGCTTTTTCCGGTTTGAAAAAATTCCCGGACATTTCCCGGTTTTCCTTCCAGCGGCTATCCCACAAATGATAAGTTAACAAAGCTTCAAATATAGATTATTGGGAAGCTAAAATTCAGTAAATGATAGTTCTACATCTGCTCTAAGAATAAGTAAAATATCGAAAACTTAAAATTACGTTGAAAATTCAGAATATGGAGGTTTACGTTGCCATATTTATTATTTTATTTTAATAACTTTAAATAATAATTATTTTTTCATCTTAATTTTGAAGGAAAATGTTCAAAATTTTTGTCTGAATAATTGCACATTTTTCAGGAGGTTCGAACAGAATTTCTTCCTGAATATATTTGACTGAAAATATGAATATGTTAAATATGCTCCGAATTTTAAGCAACTATTAAAAAAGTAAAAAGAAATTTATAACAAAAAATGAGGAATCTAATTTTTCTCGTAAACTCAAGCAGGTTAGAGTTCAATATATTAAAGGCATTTTTTGTTAAGAGTTGATTTTTTTTAGTGGTAATTATAACTTTCCTAAAAGCTTATACGATTAGGGAATTTGCTGTCCTTCTATAAAGTTACTTTCATAAATTAAGTAACATTATTTGATTTTATATATACAAATTTTATTGTTCCAAAACAGTCATATATTTATAAGGGCTGAGAAAAAGGTTCTTCATAATTAACTCGCGTAATTGTTCCATTCATATTATAGTGGTCTAGAAAATATCCTTATTTTTTTCTTCTAAAATGGCTCGATGCCTAAAAATTGTTCCTTTTCGTGTAAAATGTCCACTGTATATTAGCAGAATTAAGAAAGAATTTAGGTATCTCTTAAGCCCATGATTTGCAAAAAATTGCTTATGTTATTTTAGTTTCCGCTGTTAATGGTTTTTTCACATCAGAATAGAAAGAGGATAAAATGCATATGTATTCAAGTAAAATTATAAATTAATAGTTTAAATTAAAAAAGCAATTTTGTGCAAAAATGGATTTGAGAGATCCCTGAATATTTTTTTATAAATAATGAAAATATTCAGGGGACATTTTGACACCAAAAGAAACAATTTGTAGGGCGAAGATTTTTGAAAAAAAAAAGCCTTTTTGGACCACGCATAATTAATTCCTACTTTTTTTACCACTTTTAATAAACTTAGTTGACTACCATTTAACCATTCCAAATGGATAACGGAAGTTTTTTTAAGTATTATGTAATACTTTTTAAGGGATATAGGGTCAGAATTGCTTTAAGGAATGTGATATTTAATACTTGAGTGGTTCATTATTCAAGAAAATAATACCTTGGGAAAATCTATAGATACCTGGCAACACCCTAGAATTGTCAGGGAATTTTTTTACAGAATTTGAGTAGAGCCCCTGAGATAATTCTAAGCATAATATATTTAATATTTGTATCGATATCTTTCAACATATTAAATATATAAAAATTATACCGATTATTAGTATAAATTACCGTGATTCTTTCTCAAATGAGCTAATAATCAACTTTACATTTTATAAAATAAAAAACCTGAAACTCCAGAACTGTCGCTTAATACATAAAAATATATTTTTTAAATTATTCTGTCTGTCTGTTAGTCTTTAGATGTTTAGTTTGTTCGCACGATAAGTTTTGAAAGAGTTTACAGCTTGGCTTGGCCTTTGGTATATTTTTGATTGTCTTAAAATAAAGGTCAAGTTCTTTAGCCAGCCATTTTGGACAAATAAATCAAAAAGTGAGCGCATTGGAAACATTTTTGAAACAAATTTTTCGCAAGATTCAAACATTCTCTGTACGGATATGTACATTATTCAAAAAGACGAACAATTTATCCTAATGATGATTCTAAACTTTAATAATATGCAAAATACGGAAAAAGACGAGAAGACAGAAATTGTGCATTTGAAAAAGATGTATAAATTTGTTAAGAATCGCTTTTGAATAGCGTGCACAGTTTTTATTTTAATCGTGAAAAACATAATAATAATGAGTAAAAAAATTAAACAAAATCCGCCTGCTGCGTGAGAAAGTTCTCATCACAACTTTCGTCTTTTAATAACTTGTTTCTCTCATGTGTGGGTTCTCAACAAAATTAATTTTTTTATGCTTAAAAAGTGGCAAATCAGAAATTGTACTTTTTCATTCAACAATTTCACAGCATTTGAAAGATTCCAAAATCTCTAAATGTATTTTCAATATGTGTGTGTGTGTGGGGGGGGGGCAAATAGTTAATTAAGTCTGGAGCACCTGAAATTTTTGACCTAGCACTATAAGTTTCTCACAAGGAGTGATACATTTCTCTCGTTTAGTATATAAGGACTGAAAGAATCAAGAGTCTCAGCGAAATGCGTGCAATTTATAGATATAAGATTGGTTTATATATGCGTACAGGTATTAGTTAAATCGTCGTAAACAAAGCCACTGTAGCCAGCGAGCGACCATCCGAGCGCATACACACATATATATTAAGAGGTATATGAAGTCCATGTAATACACTTTTGTAATACACGTTCGTACACTTTTCTCCGTCTTTCTTTTTGCCATGCGCCAGCGTGAAACGCAACATCACGTGACCCCCATTTTTCGTATAGTGGTTTAGAAACATTGCAAGGCGTTCGTAACGAAATGTTCAACATTCTGTTTCATTTATTTCGAAGCACTATACTAATTTTCGTTATTCGAATCCATTACAAAATTTAATACAGCGACTTAGAAATACTGTAATTTTTTTATATAAGAGTCTAAAATTCGTACGATTTATTCTAATCAAAGATATTAGTCTGCATTTTCATAGTCAGTATTCGACTTTTTCTAACCGAACCTCGATTATCCCTAAATTCGTACACTTTATTTGAATTATGGATATGCGATAAAAGAAATATTAATATCCAAACTCTCTCCGTGCACATACTATGGAAATTAATATATTAGTCTAAATTAATATACTTCTTAGGGATCGTCCATATATTACGTAAGACACTTTTCTTTTGTTTATATCGCTGTGTCCTTTTCAACTTGATAAAAATATTATTTTCGTCTTTATTCAAACAACAGAAAAACGTCTTACGTAATATATGGACAATCCCTTACTACATAAGTACCTTATTAAATATAATAATCGAGAAGTTGACATGTTATGAAGTTAGTTCTCTTCACCGCTAACAATGATTTTAAAATTCAATAATATTGATCAAATTTAAAACATTGGTGCACAGAATCAATTTTGTTTATGCAAATATAGATAGGAATCTGCAACTTTGATAGACTACTAACTTTAGGCTGACACACAAATCAAATCACTCATAAAACTATAACAAAATTAAAAGTTTATTGCGTCGGTAAGTTTTTGGTGGCAAGAAATTAAAATTTTTAATTGGATTTAAAAAAAGTGTTTTTAATTTTGAAATAATTATTCAAGACTCAAAAGTCATTTCATTCCTAAAATTATTAAAAGGTTATAAATTGACTGCGTCTATAATTTTTTTCGCTTATTATTTGTATGTATTAATCTACTCAAAATTAAAACATTTCGAAGTTTTTTAACCGTGAAACATTTTTTTGAATCGGAAAATGACTGGGAAGTTTTTCCTCGATTAAAACGGCCACCCTGAAATTATTTTTGTGTGGTGTACAAGGTAACAAAATTCTATCCGAACTTAGAAATAAAAATAAATATTCCTGCTAAACACACAAAATTTTCGTGTTCGATAATAGCAGTTTTAAAACCACAAAAATGGCAAAATTCATGAAAATTATAAGTCAAAAAAATAGTTTTTAAAATATAAAATGATCATGGGTTATTCTAATTTAAACTAAATGAGTTTCAGGCAACAGATTTTTTACCTTTAGAGAAAAAGTGGTAATCTAGCCGAATTTAGAAATTAATTTTTCCTTAATAAAAAATAAATTCCTTTATCAGGCAGGAGTTTTTAAAATAATTTTCAATTTTATATTCTTACTTACTATGTGAAATACTTAATATCTTGTTTAATATTTTTATGTTATTAATTGGCAATGTAATGCTTCCTGCGTACTGTAGCGCCCATATAATGTTGCTATTTTAAATAATTAAGTATAAATTTAGGTTTTTTAAAATAAAATTAACAAAATTAGGTTTTCTGTCAATGAATTCAATGAATGCAAATGGTTAACATTTTGGCAATCAACCATATACTTTCATAATTTTTTTTGTATTATGTAAATAATAAAAAATAATATGACAGCATAAAACAAAGTTATAAGCTGTAAAAAATTCTTTGAATTACAATGATTGCATTTTCTTGATAATTAAAAAAAATGTATGCGTTTTTAAAGCAAAATATTCAAGAAAAAATAATTCAATAACATTTTTAAAAAGTTTATTAAGAATGCATTTCATTTAATAAAGGAACAATTAAAAAATTGACACTTAAAATTTTTTAAATAAAATAATTGAAAATGCAAGGATATTTTCATTTTATATTTTATATTTTGGGAATTATTATTTTAAATTAAAAACTGAGTGGAAAAGTATTATAAAAGAATTAAATAAAACGAAAACTGTGCGTTTTACAAAGGTTTTTAAAAATCAGAAAATATTTATTTGTCACTGAGGTTATTAAAGCGTTTTTGAACTTGAAAGTTCGTTATTTCTTATATGCTTTAGATCGTTTTTAAGCGGATTAAATTGTTAAAGAAAAAAATATTAAACCCTTTGTAAAATAAGTAAAGTACAATTATTTTTTGCATATTTTAAATTGTTGTTTTGGGAAAGCAATTCCATATTCAAATCTTTGTAAAAACAGGGTATGATAAAACAGTTCGTTAAATTAAAAACTGTGCGGTTTATGAAAATTTTCGTATAGCAGAACATAATTTTTGTCATTGATTTTATTAAAGCATTTTTGTACTTGCAACTTTTCTTTATTATTTATAGCTTTTGGGTCGTTTTTAAGCGTTGTAAATATTTAAAAACAAAAAGTATTAAATGCCTCGTTAAATAAGTGAAACTGACTTCGCTTTTTCAAATATTTTAAATTATTGTTTAAGAAATGTTATTTTGCACTAAAAATTGAGTAAGAGTAATTATATACAATAAAAGAGTTGGATAAATTGAAAACTGCGCATTTTACGGAGAATTTTTATTTATTGTTCATTAATTTTAGATATTTTAAAACACTTTAATATATTAAGAAAAAAAGGTATCGAGCCTTTTTTAAAATAAGTAAAATTCAATTCTAAAAATTTTCTAAATAAAAAATGGTAAATTAAAGTTGAGTTCAACAACTTTTAGTTTGAAGTTGGTTGAGGCTCACTATATGACTTGGCATGACCCTGTCTTGAAATTCTTACCCAAACTTTTGTTATCCAGATCCAAGTGTTTCGATAGCGAAGTCAGTAGAACGCGCGGTTAGGACACACTAGTTTAGGTAGTTAAGGTATGGAGGGTTCAATCCTCGGCGAGTGCGATTTCTCAAATCGTCTAGGCATACGATTACATTTGTAAGTCTCAAGTGTGTGCGAATTACCTACTTTAATAATTAAAAAAACTAAGATTATATAAAAATAATTTCGAAAACAATTTTTTTTTATAAATAGTGTTCAGTTGAAGCACTAGTCTATTGCTCCAATACTACATATTCTTATATTAAGAAAATATATTCTTGAAGTGTATCAAAAATGATTTCTTGGAAGTAAACTATGTTCTTCATTTGAATACATCTCTATACGAAGTAACACAATAGAGTTTTAGAGTAATAAAATGCGATATTCTATTTAAAAGAATACATTTTCATAGATTAAGAAAATGTACGCTTGTTTCATGCATATGGTAGCAAGTACTTATTTACTTGGAACACACGCATATTCTATTGTCCCAATTCGTACCTGTGGTAGACTTGAATCAAGTAATATTTTCTTGATTCAAGAACAATTTTTTTTTTCAGTGTAGGTATATACAGACAAGATACCCAACAATTTACATATATAAACTTCATATGCACAAAACATATGTATATTATTATAAAGCAGAGATCCTCAGTGATTTATTCACAAAACAGAATATTCATTCTGCCATCGAATAAAACAGTGACAACGACTAATCCGCAGCTTTGAAATAATATACATATGTTTTGTGCATATGAAGTGCCCCGTGCAGAAATTTTGCCGTGGCCCCGGGCGGGGACGAATCGGGCCAAATCGGGCCCAGATTTGGGGATGCGACCGTGGCCAAATCCGTCATGAAACGCACGCCCCGATCGGGGCCGAACCTGACAGCCCGGTCGGTCCCCGATCTGACCCCGATTAATTTCCGGTTCAAAGCCATGTTCTAATTTATGGGGTATTTTTACTTAGATAATTAATACATATAAATAAGTAGGTTGAACGCCTTGTAATTACGTCCACTCTTAACTTTACTAATGTGTACTTTTGGGCTTGTCATGCCAGTCTTTCGCGTTAGCGAAAATTTTCCTATGTGGGAAAGAATTTCCTCCTAAGTGAACATAAAATTTGGTCAAGCAAAGTTGAAAATAAATTATGGGAATGTTATTTTCAACCAAAAATGAAATAGCTACATTTTCAGGTAAAACAATAAATTTTAACAAAGAAAAAAGCGAGATTTCGAAAATTTTGATACATATTATGTTACACTGGAACACAGCGGTGATTCAACTATTGCACTTGGTGTCAGCTCAAGAACTGAGTTCGAGGGTTCAGGTCAGAAATTTGGGATGGGGAAAACCCAGATTCAGGACCGATTTAATATATATTAAGGCCTGTGCTTATTTTTCTTAAATACACTATTCTTTCTTACAATTAAAAGTATTTATCAATTACGTGTTGAGTTCAACAGAAAAATATTGTAAAAATAAGTAAACGGATATGTTAATTAGAGAAGAAAAACTAATAGCTTAAGATAATAATTTATAAACTTTGTAGAATTTTTAATCTTTCCCAGCAGTGTACTGCTTTTCACTTTTGCAATTTTTACATAATAATTGGATTCAACCAAAATATACTCAATGTGCCTGTTGAAAATAACTGTTCAAAGTAATTACACGACCATTCGCAATTTCCTTGAACACTTACTAGGTGGCATTGCAATAGGAAACCTGGCCAACCCGGTCTGACAGGACACCGGGCCACGCAAATTAGCCCTACCCGTGCCAGATCATGTCAGACTGATCTGGACCTGATCAGTAACCCGTAAAAGATGTGGCAATTTCTGCACGGGGTATGTATGTAAATTGTTGGGTATCGTGAGTGTTTACTAGTATATAGTGTAGATATGTTTTGTTAAGTTATTAATGCAGGGTGTATATAATTGTATAAAGTGTAAATAAAGTAAGGAATGCTAATCTGACTGACGACCTCCACTTGGTGCATCCTGGGCAAACATGAAATTAGTTTGGCGAATATCATCAGTAAACGAAGAGAAGTATTTTTTTATCTACTTATAATCAATTAACACTGTGACTGGGAAATTGACGATAAAATGTGTTTTTAATCGAATGATGATGTTGCATCTGGTTTATATTACACTATTGAGTATATCTTATTGCGTCATGAGCTGAAAAGAAGTTGGCCCCTTATTCTCATGCAATTGCATACATATGAGTAGCCAACCGAGTAGTTTTTACTTTTTTAACTATGAAGTACCGCTGCGATCATTTCCGCAAAAATATATATTGAATACTTGAATGTGGGCATGAAATAGGAAACTAATTGTTGGTTTTCCAAAAGTACTTCCTTTCAAAAAACTTATTTAAAAATTATAATAATTTTGTTCATCCCCTTTTATAAACAGAATTTATTCTTTAATTTTTTCAAAACTTCCTCAGTACTCTATACAACATACATTTGAACCATTAAGATCAGTCAAGCTGTTCTCGAGAAAATTAGATTTTTTGATTTTTCGAAATTTGTTTATAACTTTAGTAAAAAAAAAGTTTTTCAAATTAAGACTTCGAGCAAAATTATCTAATACTGGGAGCCACTTATTCCAGCAATATGGATCGCATCCGAGCGGGGGCACCCAGACCATGCTTATCCTGCTACGGCCTTCTGCCTTATCCAATTTTAAGACTTTGTTATCTCGGTCTCTTTTAATTGTTATGTCTAAAAATTCGTTTGGTTCACCAACGTCTTTCATTTCAAACTCCAATTTTAGCTTTTCTTTAATTTCCAGCATTTTACTTGAGTGGTTTCCCACTTCTAGGATGTCGTCAACATATAAAAGTAAGAAAACAAAGTACTCTCCCTCTCTCCAGGTAAATAAACATGCATCGATTAAATTATTTTTAAGCCCTGAAGTTCGTGCTTCTTGCGAGAATCTCTCGTTGTTATAGCGTTTGCTATAGCTGACAGTGCTCTAATCAGCGCTAACCTGGACACAGGAGCAAATGTTTCTTTTAGGTTATATTTATTCAGGTCTTTGAATCCGCGTATGACTATTCCAGCTTTATAGAGCTTTTCATTTCATTCGTAGGCTTCGGTTTTCAAAATTCATCTAAAGTGTATGATATTAGGCATATTTCCATTTTTATCCAGACCAGGTCGTTTAACAAGCTTCCAGGCTCGACACTGAGAAAAAAGTACTCTTGAATCAAAAGTGCCGGTGATTTTGAATTCTGCAGTATAATTACAATAGTTAATGTCAATAATCCAATAAATTTTGCTTTGAGGAAAATAATTCGATTTCTTAAATCAAAAGTACAGTACTATAGATTAAAATATTGACAATTATATGAAGCTCAAGTATATAAAGTTAAGAAAAATTAATGCACAATTATTTCGAAAAAAATTTCTATTTAAAGGGTTAAACATACTTTTGAATTAATAAAGTATCTTTTTAACTTCTGGAGAAAATTATTTCCGCGAAACAAAGATACTTTCGATTTGATTGTATCCACTGTAGTTACAATAAATGGCGCTTTGGAATATGGTCAAAAGCATACACTATCAGATCTACAGCATCTGTGATAGAAACGAAGAAAAATAGATTTTGAGTCATCTGTATATTATATTGTGATGGGTGTCGCAAATTGAGGAAGGTAAAGTATGTGGAAAATCGAGAAGCGGGTTTAGTCAATAAACTGAAGGCCAGATATAATAAACATAAGAAGGGTTTATTAAACCAACTTACAAGAGGGTGGTGGGACCTTCTCGCCCACAATCGATGTTAAATCTCGCCGGTATGCAAGACTCAAGACTAATAGCGTATTCAGTTATCCTGCACTGGTGCTCTCCGATCTGCACTGACGCAGGTCGGAGTGAGAAGGAAGAAGTTAGAAGAAGTAAGACGGAGCGATCGGAGTGCTCTTGCTTTACACCAGTGCATGATAAACGAATGCGCTGTAAGATTCATTGCCTTCGGGGCAAGATTATGCCTATAAGGTCTGAGGGTGTCGTTCCCCACTCCATCTCCCAGGCCCACAGGGCTGTGAAAGGGCGGGGCCCTTATAACTCTGTTATAACCTCCCCTTCCCCCTGTTTGGGATAACGTTTATTTTTTCAACAGTTCCTCGGTCTTTTAGATTTCGTCGTTGAGACTCAGGAAGGATTCTTTTTCTGTTAGGTCCAACTGAATATAAGAATCATCTTCATGGATCAGTTTTTCCGATTTCTTTTCTATTTCCTTGTCCTCTTTTTGTGCCATTTCCTGTTTATCAAATGAGATTTTTAAGATCTCTCTACATTTTTTTCTTGCCTCTACCCAACCTCCTTTTATATATTTCGTCCTTGTCGAATCCGGAAACGTATGGTATTTTTTAATCCGGTTCGATATTTAGCCATAATAGGTGTCGTGAAAAATGTAGACCTCCATAGGAACCATCGTCAGGCAATGCCTACACTCCCACATCTTCAGGTCTTCCATCTTTTTATTAGCTGAAACAAATCAAAAGAAATCCTACTTCTCAACAAAAATTAAATAAATGAAATACTATTTTTCTCTAAATTCTTCTTTTTCTTTATATTAATAAGTAAAATCTAATGTCTTTATTTGAACTATTTCTTCAAAATTCTTAATTAAATTTTCATTTCAATTGTTCCTTCAGTTTAGTGTCTTCTTCTGATGTTCTGCATTCTTTGGTTCTTCTTTGCTGTAAAGTAACTTATATCTACATTTTACTATTTTTTTATATTTATTTTCAATTGAAATTCTATCTTGGCCTCTTATAGTCGTATTTATCTTTATTGTATAAATCTTTATTTTGATCGGATCTATTCAATTCATTTCACTATGTCAAAAGCTTAAAAATAATTGGCACAGTTGAGTTTGTGTAGGGTATTAGAATTGCGTATTTCATTATTTATGAAAAGTGAAAATTTTTTTATTAATAATTCTTCTTTAATTTTACAATAACAAAATATGCCATTAATTATTTTTTTGTTTCGCCACTATTCTTGTTTTTTTTTTTTAATTCTACTTCTTTAATTCTCTCCTCCATTTCCCTTCTCCTGACTTTATCCTCTTCTTTTCTCCCGGCCATCATTTTATCCCAGTCCTCTCTTGATATCAATCCTTTTTTTAGTCTCTCCGCGTATACTAAGTTTCTAACCTTTGCATTGTGCTTTTCTTCATTTCTCGCTCTGACGTTATCGATGTCCCGTCCTTCCTCTCTATCCCCTCTTGCTATTTTCCTGCATTCCTCATCCTTGATTTTTAAAATTTCTTTTTCCATCTTTTTCTCTGTCTTCTCCTTCTTTAACATGTCTTCCTCTTCCCCTCTTACTCTCCTTTACTCTCTCGTCTCATTCAGAGGGCGTTGGTTCCTTAAAAATATTTTTTATGTTTCAAGAGCGTATACAAATGGGATAAATTAATATATTTTCGAATCTTCCAAAAAATTTTGAACACTGTTGGGGATCGTTCGCTTCTATTACTTTTAATTGTCGTGATCGCGGGTGATCTAGGAGCGTGTACGGACCTGGTGATTCTGTCCACTCACTCTTTTGGCGGACCGAGTTTCTGAAGGGGTGGGCGAACAGTCAGTACTGCTCAATGCACGGTCCGAGTCACTTCCTTGTACAAACGTAATAACTTCTTATGTGTTTTTTTCTGACAATGAGTAATAATTACTAACAGCGTCATATTTTTGTACTGATTAACTACACTAACTGCGGGGTATCCATTTTCATGTTGAAAATGGGTACAATAAGCTTTACTTAAAGATAAAAAACGTAGCGTTATTTATCACTCTACCCGTCTAATTTCACTGTCGGATAATTTTCTAGTTTGAATCTCAAACATTATGGTCCTTCGAGCCGAATCGCGATAGTGAAAACAAAAAACAAAAGTGCGTGCAAAAGTGAAAAAGTTGCAGTTAAGTGAAAAAGACTAAGAATCAGGATGTCCTCTTCAATTCAAAACCGAATATTTCCAATTTGAATCGCTTTTTCACTAAAACAGCAGGTGCAGACTTAACAATGGTGTGACGTCAGGAAGAGGGACAGAGGTAAGAGCACGCCGTGTCCAAGAGTGATCCGTCGAGGGGAGAGAGCGGTGGTGATTATGCTCCCTGATTCACAAGAACAGGATCATTAAGTGGTTTCAAAGGTCTTCCAATATTGACCATACTATGAACATTATTCATCCTTTTTCTTTCGAACGTCTCTCACTCCTTGTTTTGTTTCACTGCTGCAGCTGTTCTTTCTTTTCTACCACATGCTTGTGAAATGTCATTTTAAGATACTATGGACAGCCATAGAGTGAGCTTTTGTTTTTTAATTTGACAAGTCGCACTTTGTTTTTTCTTTAAAAATTGCAACAGTAGAAAGTACCATTGAGGTACAGGGGGGTATTTTTGAAATGATTTGTAATGCGCCCACAAATCTTAAAAAACTCGGTAAAGACAATATTAATAAAAATCGAGTTCTTTCAGGTTTAACTATACTCGAGAAAAATTGGGAATAGTTTACGAAGAATAATGATCAGTTTTTGGTAGTTCGGAATCTTCATAAGGATAAGAAATATTTTCTGGAGGACCAATTTACAGTTTGTGAGGAAACATACTTAGAGGCAAAGTCCTACATGATGGAAATTTTGGACAGTTTCGCAGCTATTACAGAACAAAAGGAGACCGTATTACCTGCGGTTACTCAGAGACAAAAGACGTTTCCATGGTTGGAACTACCCAAGTTCTCGGGAGTTTATATGGAGTGGCCAGCTTTCCGTGATCTATTTGATTCCATAGTGAGAAGGGATACGGAACTTCCAAACGTGCAAAAGATCCACTACCTGAAACTGAGTGTGAGTGGGGAACCCGCTCAATTGATGGCTAGCATCCCGACCACTGAGGTTAATTTCGAAAGGGCGTGGCAGACCCTAATCAAGAAGTATGACAACGCTCGACTATTAGTTAGCAGCTATTTGACGAAGCTGTTTTCATTAAAGTTGATGAGTAAGGAAAGCTCAACTGAACTCCGTTCCTTACTTAATGATACTTGTGAGGTCATCGGCGCTTTAACTTCCTTGAATCGACCTACGGATCAATGGGACGATCTAATTGTTTTTATGACAGCTCAGCGGCTGGATGCAACCTCTCGCAAGGCCTGGGAGGACCAACTGGGACCTTCGGATAACCAGCCTACTTTCGAATCACTCAACAAAATTTTTGACAGGCAAGGTCAGCACGCTGGAAGCCGTGGAGGATATGGCTGCAACTTCGATTGGCTCATCTTCTACTAAGGACAGCAGTCGCTTCCAAAAGGGTAAGAAGGGTGGTGAGACGACTCACACTCACAATGCTGCAATCAGAGAATTGTCGTGCTCCTTATGTACAGGTAAGCATTCTATAATTTTTTGTCCACATTTCCGAAGCAAAGATGTCAAGCAGAGAAAAGAACTTGTAAGAAAACACACTCTGCGTTACAACTGTCTAGGGAAGCACATAGTGCGCAGTTGTCTGTCTGTGAAGCGGTACCAGACCTGCGATGGAATGTACCATACGATGCTGCATCCACCCCCTCAGATAATAGATCTTAACCTGGTTCCTCAGAAACTGCCTCCCTTCCATTTCAACCTAGCAAATCTTCTACTCTGAACCCCCTCAATAAACCTTTTTCTAATTCTTCGCCTAACTCTACAGATTCTGTCAATATTCACCACACACAAAAATCCATGTGATTGGAGGGACCTGTCCTACTGGCTACTGCTCTCGTCGACACTGAAGCTTAAGATGGAAGTCGACATCGAACTCTGATACTACTGAATCAAGGGGCCCAGGCATCCTTCATATCGGAGTCACTTGTCCAGAGATTGAGACTGGCCAGAGAACACGTGCTCAGTGTAGGCAATCTAAAAACGAGACTAACCAGAGGACTGGTCCAAATAAAGGCTTGCTCTCGAATCAATCCTCAAACTACTTTTATGGTAAGAGCAATCATTTTACCTAGATTAACTTCATATGTACCTCCTGATGATCCATAAAGGGGATTGGGAACATATTAAGGGTTTAGAATTGGCAGATCCTTTTTTGCAAACAGGTGGAATTATAGAAATGATTCTAGGGATAGAGGTCTACTCCTCTGTTATTGAAGAGGGACTAAGAAAAGGTAGTTTATCAGGGGAGTTTTCTTCTTCTAGGCATTCTCTTGTCGGATTACAAACTACAGTAGATTATGAACTACTGAACTTACTACGGAGATTTGTAGTCCAGGAGGACGTGCGTTCAGCCATTTCGAAATATAGTTTAGCCGAAGAGGAGTGTGAGCAACTTTTTTCCTCCACTCATCAGCGTAGTCACGATGGACGCTACATCGTGCGCCTACCTCTAAAGCATCGCTCTCTTAATCTTGGAGATTCAAGAGCAGCAGCTTACCGGGCTCTCGTCCAGATAGAAAGACGTTTCCGGCGAGACCCTGACTGAAACAAGAAATACTCTGATGTTATCAAGGAGTACGCAGAGTTTGGAGAGATGGAACTCGTCTCCAAAGTAGAAGATCTACAACCCAGTCAGGGTTATTTCTTATCACATCATTGTGTGATAAAAGAGAACAGTTCAAGCACTAAATTGCGAGTCGTTTTCAGTGCTTCTCAACACACCGATCAAGGGCTGCCCTTAAATCATCTCTTACATTCTGGGCCAAAATTACAGACAGAACTAGCGGATGTCATTCTAAGATGGAGCATGTATCCAGTCGTCTTCACCGCGGACTTCGAGAAGATGTTTCGGCGGATTTGGATCTATCCAGAAGATCAAAAGTTCCAAAAAATTCTTTGGAGAGAAAGTCTTGACCAGGAGGTTCGAGTCTACCATCTAAAGACTGTCACTTTTGGTTTTGCTTTTTCGCCGTATCTAGCGATACGTACAGTCTGTCAAGTTAAAGCGTGGGTGGCTTTGCTCGCAGTCGGTAAGGTGTATCGACATGATTTTGGTGTCAAAATATTAAAAAGAGCTCCCTCTTTCATGCTTTTTGATTTAACATTCAGTTTGCTTTCAATT
>NC_046662.1:119355508-119361279 GCF_010883055.1 Belonocnema kinseyi
TCTAGTCGGGAGTGGTGCTGACTGAAAACAGATGATTTGGAGCGATTCGCGCGCCATCTGTTGGTCATTCTAAGGACTTATTGAACTACCCTCGTATTAAATTTTGCAATTCAAGAGCGAACTGCTCGCAGTTAAAAAATTTATCAAAAAGACGTAGGATGAAAACATAAAAAACTATCTTTTATTTTAATCATGATTAAAATAGTTTCTATTTTTTCAACAAAAATGTTACAAATTTGAATAAAATTTTTGTGAAATATGTATGAAAAATTTCACTAATCTTCAGACACGGAGTATTTTTTTTGTATTAAGAAAAATGAGTAAAAGGTTCCCAGATAGAAATTCGTGCGTGCATGTTACGCGCAAGTCGATGCGCGCATGACAGGCATGCCAAAATTCACCATGTTCGCCCACATTTTCTGATTGTAACAGAAGTGCATGCACAAGGTGTGGCACAATGCGAGGATGTTTAGAATCACCCTGTGATAAAATTTTGCGGCGCGTACATGCGCGCAATATGAGTAACCAGTGGGGGCACAAAATGTTTAATTTATAAATTAACAAAATTTATTATTTAATGCTTATAAAAGCTATAAAATGCCTTTTCAATAAGGGTGCCGTCCTGTAGGTGTAGCGCAACAGAATCACAAAGTAATATCATAGATGTGAAAGAGATAGAGAATCTATATTTTTTGTAATCCTAAGAATGAAAGAGGTAAATAGATCTGCCCGTCTCTTTCACTCTCGCTTTACGCCGCTATTTTCTGCGCACATGGGACTGTGCGGAACTAGCAGGCTAGCTGCCGGCTAGCCTTCGGCTGGCGCCAGTTCGCGATCACCTGTCCTCAGAGTTTTATGCCATCCCAAATTAGAGCTTCCCTTCAATGAAAATATAAAATTAGAAATTGTCTTCTGCTATGGAGTATCGAATGTATTTATAGGTAAAGTTTGGTTATGTCAAGTGTCAGTTGGTGTCGCTAACGTAGTGAGAATGCTTGTATAATTTATACAAATATAATAAATAATGCCATTAAAACAAGAGGTTCTGTGCCCTACTACCCAAATCACAGCCCTTACTATAACAACGCGACATTGTTGTGTCACTTATTAAATATGTTTTTAGCACTGACACTTTGCACAACAATTTTTTTCAACCAAACACAAACAGTTGGAAATTTCACTACGGCATGAATAGGTCACATTTATACCGGTTCAAAATTTACATCACATGTTCTCGTAGTTCCTAGAGATTCCGCACGTAGCGCTACATCTGGGAAGACATAAAAATTTGAGGACAGTCGATTGCAATTGTGGGTTTTTTCCCACCATCCTCGCTTTAGGCGTGCTATCTTGTTAATAAATTCCGATACATTTAATTCAAACTTTTTATTTACCTCCTTCAATATAAATAAATAATTTTAGGATATTCAACCCACACGCAGCGAATGTTTGCTTCATTCACGCGCGTGCCCCACATGGCGTGCGTCGCATATGCGCCTCCATGGATGGAGGCGCGATGTGCTAGTTAAACTTTTTTTACTATTGCAACCATAGAATCACACTTTAGAAACCCGGGAAGAACTTTAATGATAATTATTACGAAATCTCGTTAATCATAACACGTCACCACATAACCCATAATCAAATTCGGAATTAATAGGGAAATAGAGCTAGGATTTAGAAAGGACCTTGCTGTTTAGTCAGGCGATAGAAAGGCACCCTCGTTCGAATGTGGGCAGGGAGTCTAAAGTATTGCCTTTTCTACAAAGCGTGACGTTCTTGTCGGGGCCTTTCCAGATTTCTCGTTCAGCGCCCTAATAAAGTTAGGGCAAAATAACTAGCACCCTACCAAAACCGAGTCACCATTTCTGCACGGGTAAGTCTGTTAGCTTAATCTACTGTATGCATAAACAATGAATTTGTGAACTTTCTGTCGGCAAATACCAAAGGAGAACCTTTAAGGAATTTATTATTAGAAATATCAAAGAAATTATGTAGGACGGGTGACGCATAGTCGTGGAATGTCTAAATAATCCATTTGTTTATAGAAATAAATAATTGCAATCGTAACGTCTTCTTAAAAGCCTAACAAGTTATGACCTACATAGCTGAAATTTATTGAGTACTTAATATAATTTATGGTACTCCTGAGAAGCTTCGAATACATTGACCCTTACTTGATATTATCAATCCATTTGTTTATAGAAATAAATCCAAGCAATCGTATGCCCATCAACATCTTCTTCAAAACCTAATAAGTTATGACCTACGTAGCTGAAATTTCTATTCCAATCTTACACTATAAGAAATATTTACAATTTTAGTATACATGGGTATATTTAATTTCGTATATGTTTCCTAAATTCATTATAGTTTGTAATTTTAGTATACTTATGTATACTAAAGTTCGTTTACGCGGTTATATGTATACTAAATTTATTAAGTGTAAGTAGATAGGGAGGGACAGTTCTGGACGACTTGTTTCCGTATGGATAGCAAACTTGCGGCTAGAGTGCAGAAGACTGTAAGATTGGTTTCGCTCCTTGTTCTGACTAACGAATCACAGTTTTGAATGATCCACACTATCGGTATTGAAAATCAATACTTAAAAATCATGGGAATGGATATTTTCAGCACCAAAAATATTGAATAGGGGGTGATATGACATAGGTTATCGCAATATTAGACTATTTAATACCTGCTATTCCCGGAATTGAAGTTTTTCACCCTAAAATAATATAATTTTTTATGTATTAAATATTTATCGCAATGGTGCGTCATTGAAAATTTTCAAGATCTGCATCCACCCTCGTGCTACTATAACAATTCTCGGTAAAACAAAATTTCATTCTGATGACGTCATCATCGATTCCTGGAATCCTTATCTATGTGAAATAAATAAATTAAACATTCTCCTTTGATATTCTTGAAAGAATGGAAAAAACAATGATATCAAACACGTTCCAATACGTTTCTAGGTAAACAAAATTCCATTCTGATGACGTCATTGTCGCTTCCTGGAATCCTTATCTATGTGAAATAAATTAATTAAATGTTCTCCTTTGATATTTGCCGACAGAGGCGTCATATTTCATATAATGTTAAACAATTTCTTGGCTAAACAAAATTCCATTATGATGACGTTATCGTGATTCCTAGAAGCCTTATCGACAGTACTGCCATATTTCACCAATATTGGCACCATGTAAGCGGTACACCCCCGTTTTTTATCATTGTACTGGTAAACAACCACCGAGTAGGTTTGAAGTATAAAACGCTCCAAGATCTATATAAAAGTATAATTTTTTCGGTGATTCCATCAATTAATGACAAGACTTACATAACCTTTAAATAACTTGAAAACTACGCAGTGTTTCTACAAGTGTCATCAGTTGACAATAGGACTTACATAACCTCAAATAACTGGAATTCTACACAGTGTTTCTATAAGTGTTCGTTGATTCCATTAAAGCTAAAAATGGATTTCGAAAAATGTAAAAAAGTTCTACAAATCATGAAGATTGGATATCAATTTATGCTCGTGAAGCCAACCCCAGCAGCTGCTGAAATTAGATTGTGGACGAGGGCTGGAACTAAAAACATCAGGATATTAAACAAAATATTGAAGAACATTCTGCTATGCGTGGGCCAAAAACATGCAATTATGACGTTAATTGGTGATCTGAAGACAGCAAGCAGAAAATTCAATAAGTTGTTCAAGACAGGATCTGGTATGAATGAAACTTCGAAGAAACTGAGCGAGAGCGTGAGTTGGGATGATGTAGCAAGTGCGTTTCGAACACGAATAAGAACGGGACTTATAACAAATTTAATTCATAGAGATTTAAATACATTTTTGGATGATTGGAAACTCATGTGTATTCCACGAATTAAGAATGCAATTAAGAGTATAGGTAATATCAAAGCTTGCGTTGAATTCACAGGTATTTCCAAGGCATTAGTAAGAGGGGAGGAAAAAATCGATACAAAACGTGTTTGCACTGGAAATAATCCTATTCTAACATCTACGAATATCGGTGAACGGTTTAAGGATAAAATTCGTCAACAAGTTGAAGTTGAAATTGAAGACTTAAAAACATCAGATTCAGGGTGGACATTAATAGAAATTAACAGCTTAACGGTTAACATAAATATATGCGCTCCTTTTCAAGTTGGAGCTTCACCTGATTTTATACAGAGAAAAAAAGCTGTGGTTAATATTAAAAATAAAGGCTCGTATTGTTTTCTCTGGTCAGTAATGGCAGCTCTTCATTCTACGGAAACCCATTCTAATCGAACTACTTCTTATCCTAAGCTAGATAGTTCAGAACTCAAATATAATGACATCAAGTTTCCAATTACTCTTGAGGATATTCCAAAATTTGAGAAAATTAACGGTTTGAGTATAAATGTGTACGGATTAGAGTCTGCTCAGTACAGTAAGAAAGAGGAAATTGTTCCAGTTTTTTTTAGCCAGAAAAAATCTAAAATAGCTACTATTCATCTTCTTATGATTGGAAATACTAACTTTGATTCAGATGTAGAAGTTTATCATTTTGCTTTGATAAAAAATCTATCTAGACTAGTGAAATCACAAATAACAAAAGCTGACCATTGCCCTTACTTCTGTGACAGGTGTTTGTGTCACTTTAAATTATAAATACAAAGAGAGGGTTCAATTTGCAGTATATGCTGACATGGAGTGTTTGTTAGAGCCAGTTGTCAATACGCATGGAAATGCTTATCAGAAACATATACCTACAAGTGTTGCTTATAACACAAAATCCAGTTTTGACAATTCACAATCTGAACCTCAAGTTCATCGTGGAAAGGAGTGCATCACGTGGTTTGTATTTGAGTTGAAAAAGATTAGCTGAGAAAGTAGATTCTTATTTTCAAAATCCAGTTCCAATGGAACTGTTAACATTAAAGCAAAAGTGTGATTTTCAAAACGCAAACTTGTGTCATATTCGTGAACAAGACTTTAACCAAGATGATGTTAAACATCGGGATCATGAACATTTTACAGGTAAATACCGTGGTCCTTCTCATGACAGGTGTAACATAAATTACCAAGACTCACATGTAATTCCCATAGTATTTTATAATTTTTCTGGCTACGACTCTCACTTTTTCATCAAAGAATTGGCTAAAAGCTTTGAGGGTGATATCTCATTATTACCTATCAACAAGGAAAAATATATATCCTTTACAAAAAGGGTGTAAAATACAAAAGTTAAACTCAGATTCGTAGACTCTTTTAGATTTATGCCAAGCAGCCTCTCCAAATTAGCTTCAAATCTTAGCAATGATGAAAAATTGATTACAAGAAAATATTCAACAAGTGATGATGAATTTGAGCTATTAATAAGAAAAGGCGTATTTCCATACGATTATGTTAATAATTGGCAGAAATTAGATGAAGATTGTCTGCCAGCAAAAGAGGAATTTTATTCTAAATTGAATGATGAGGGTATTTAAGATGGAGATTACAGTCTGTCAAGTTAAAGCGTGGGTGGCTTTACTCGCAGTCAGTAAGGTGTATCGACATGATTTTGGTGTCAAAATATTAAGAAGAGCTCCCTCTTTCATGATTTTGATTTAACATTCAGTTTGCTTTCAATTCTCATCTTGTTACCACGTTACAAAAAATGAGTTCCGTATATTTTGGTGCAATTTCCCAAACCCATGTTTCGAGAAACAACCCCAGAGATGCACTTTTACCGGATGTTTTACAGTCCGCTGCACTAATCTTGAGGTTGAATGTGTCC
>NC_046662.1:119361379-119363318 GCF_010883055.1 Belonocnema kinseyi
GGGAGCTCTTCTTAATATTTTGACACCAAAATCATGTCGATACACCTTACCGACTGCGAGTAAAGCCACCCACGCTTTAACTTGACAGACTGTATAATCATGCGTGCAAGGTATGGGAAAAATTTAACTTAAAAACGTTAGGTCAATATTCGGATTTATACTTGAAAAATGATGTTTTTCTCTTGGCGGACATTTTTGAATGTTTTAGATGTCGCTGCATTGAAACTTATAATTTGGATCCATTACACTACTATACAGCACCAGGGCTTTCCTTCGATGCCATGTTAAAGTATATTAGAATTGAACTCGATCTATTAACAGATGTAGAAATGTTATTATTTGTTGAAGGAGCAATAAGAGGTGGTGTGTCTCAGTGTTCCAATATGTATGCGAAAGCAAATAATAGATTCTTGAGGTCGAATTTTGATGAAAATGTACCCGAGTCCTATATCACTTATTTCGATATAAAAAATCAATACGGTAAAGCCATGAGCCAATCTTTACCCTATAGCAATTTTAAATGGTTCACTGATTTTGAAAACGAACCAAATTTTTGCAACATTCCCGATGATTCAGAAATAGGTTATATTTTTGAAGTAGATTTGGAATATCCTGAGGAACTATATGATTTGCCTAAAGACCTACCATTGTGTCCAGAACATTTTCTATCGCCTCTTCCAACATCTAAAATCCCGAAACTAATTTTAATTTGAAGTCAAAGACGAATTACGTTCTCCATTATCAAAACTTAAAACAGTATTTAAAATTGGGAATAAAACTTGTTAAAATTCATCGAGTTTTAGAATACAAGCAAAAGCCATGGCTAAAAGCCTATATTGGTTTGAATACTGATTTGCGAAAGAAGGCAAACAATGAATTTGAAAAAAATTTCTTCAAACTCAAGAACAACTTTGTCTTCGGAAAGATCATGGAGAATTTAAGGAAGCACAAAGATGTTAGGTTAGTGACAAAGTTTGGGGGGGGGGGGGGGGGGGGGTGCAAAAGCTCTGATTGTCAAACCAAACTTTCATAGCTGCACTATATTTGGTGAGAACATGGTGATCATTAAAATGAGTAAAACCAAAATTAAATTCAATAAGCCCATCTATATAGGCTTCACAGTTCTAGACATATCAAAGATAATGATTTACGACTTTCATTATATTTACATGAAGTACACATTCGGTGACTAGACAAAATTACTCTACACCGACAAAGACAGCTTAATTTACCACACTACAGAACCAAACTTTTATGAGTATATTAAACAACATTTCGATAAATTTTACACTTCAGACTATACACCAAATAATATATACGAAATTTAATTACTAAACAAAAAAGTTTTAAGACTCATGAAGGACGAATGTAACGGGAAAATTGTAACTGAAATTGTAGGGCTAAGGTCCAAATTGTATTCCTATAAATTTTGAGTGAAGAATGGGAGAAAAAGAAAACCAAAGGGATTAAAGGGTCCACTTTGAGGACAATCACGTTTGAGGACTATAGGCTAATTTTGCTACATTATCAAACTCTTACTCGGCCTCAACGGTTAATTCGAAGCCGAAAACATAAAGTTTACTCGATTGAGTAAAACAAGATCGCCCTCAGCTGGCGAGATGATAAGAGGATGTTGCTTCCTCATACAACCGACACACTTCCATGGAGCTACAAATTCCAATCACAGGAGGCAATGGATGTTGATAAAAATTAATATTGATTTTCCAAAAAAAAAAAAAGAATTCAATTCTCAAAGTATAGTTGAGATTATGTACAGTGATTCTAAACAAAAACTTGTATATATGATTAGAAACAAGCGAGGTGATTAATGTGACGAGTGATGTGGATATATGAGTCGGTGAGTGAGAGAGATAGAGACCCAGCACAAGTGTATAACCTTTGATGTGGAAGATATAGTCTATAATCTACATATTGCTGT
>NC_046662.1:119363418-119364693 GCF_010883055.1 Belonocnema kinseyi
ATCTGTCATAAGGACAACCGCAGGATTTCGCCGAGAGCAGGGTGCTAATCTGAAAAATTACACCCGCTTCCAGCGAAATCGCGGTAAAATTTCAGCCATAACCACGTCTCACAACTGTGAGATAGGTGCTTACAGTCTGTAAAGGAATCAATACGACGATCCAGCAAAAGCCTCGTGCACCCTAAGAACACGGAGCGTCCCAAGGACAACCGCCTTCTGCATTTTTCCCGCAAGTGTTCTAGCATATTGTTGACACGCAGGGATGCTTTTTAGGCTATTAGCAAGTGAAAGCTTGGCACCTCCAACAGCGCCGATGATGAGGACGATCAGTTTAACAGAATATTCCCGGTACAATCGTTGCAACTCCCTTATAAGGTCTCGATACCTCTCTTTCTTTTCATTCTCCTTGGCTATGATGTTTTTGTCAGCTGGTGCCGAAAATTCGATAACGAACATGGTTCGCTTCTCGAAGTCAAGATGAACCATGTCAAGCCTCGAGCGAGCAACAGAAACAATTGTCGAGAATATAAAGTTCCAGTATATGCGGCACTTCCCATTCTCGACAATTGACTCAATTTCCCTGGGAGCATTTAGAGGAGCGATATTAAGGTGAATGCCGTAGGAGTGACAGAGGTGGTAATAAAGCACTCTTAGTGCCGCATTGTGCCTTTGAATGTAGGTCGTTCCCGAGTGTGTTGGACAACTAGATAGTATGTGAGCTAAATGCTCCGGGTATGCATGGCACGCCCTGCAGCTATCATTGGGAATGTCTTGGCTCAAAATGTGGCGACGGTATGTTAAGGTGGAAATGACACCGTATTGGCATGCAAAAATGAAACCCTCTGTACCAGACTTCAATCCGGGCGATTTAAGGAAAGCAAACGTTAGCTCACAAGACATTGACTGATCCTTCACATTTCTCTGGAAGATACCGTGCATCCTCTTATCGAGGAGCTGTTCAGGAAAGTTTTTCTCTTGTGCTTTCTTAATCCGGGCTTTCAGGAGTGTGTACTCCAGATAGATTAGATTTGATGCATTTTGCTCACCCCTAATACTGAAGTCAAGTCCGAGTGTTTCAGCAGCCTCTTCCGCTGCTTTGTACAGAAATGCTCCTTTGCCCACTTCCTCGTGATCTTCAGGGATGCCATTAAGTTTTCCTCGCTTCAAATAAGGATTGGCGCATTCGTCTAACCCAAATTCCATTCCAATTTCCTTAGTATATCGTTCGACAATCCCCAGAGCTAGATGCAGTTGCTCTCTGTTTTTAGCATAGAT
>NC_046662.1:119364793-119375558 GCF_010883055.1 Belonocnema kinseyi
CATCTATCGATGAGCAGGTTCTCCCGACATCCGGCTACGCCTTTCTTTGAGCCTCGTTGTTCATACATTTCTTGCCACACAGGTTCAATTGCCCGAGCAATCTTATCATTATACATATATATATATATATATATACACATATATGATTGAAAAGGGCAACAAAAGAAGTATATATATAAATTGGGAGGAGAAATCGAAAAACTGGAAAATTGTTTGTAAAATACAAGTTATTATGAATAAAATAAAATCAATTGAATCTAAATTGTTCTTTTTTATTTAATACAACCTGAAAATAACATTTTTGTAAAAGCAAATTTACTTCTAATTGAAAAATTAGATGCTAATCATTTTCCTAAATTGATGTAGCTATTGGATGCAACCTGATACAGCAGATCGAATATACCAATATCAAAGATGTTCACCAAACAATCATTCGCTCATCTACTATTCGCACTTTTTATTATTATAGGGACAAGGAACTCTGAAAAAACAACATAATTTTTCTTTTTCATTTAAAATTATTTTTTATTTCCAATAGAAAATACCAGTAGATTATACTTAAAAATAAATAGATTATAATTAATTATATATATGCCACTAAACTATTTCTATTCGGTTACAGTAGTTTTTATATCAACTTTTTCACCACACCACTTATTGGTTTATACTCAAGTATACGATCATGCAAAATTAAGCAATAAGCCGTTGTTTGATCGGGAAAATTTTCACTAGTTTGAAATTCCAATCGAACGTCAACTGGTCCGTATTTGAAGGACTCATTTTGCTTAGAACAGTCAATTACTACTAGATGTACATACTCTATAAATTCTCTTTTCGGCAGCAATGGTTGCGGTTCTTTACCATAGTAATTAGCTTGAAAGTTCGTATACATTTCATAAAGAAGAGCATACCTATTTCGATTAATATCAAGATTCAAATTACTATAAGGATAGCACTGATCATTTAAAAGTAGTTTTACATTGGTCAAATTGCAATGATCAAAGTTGCTAGAGCTTCTAAAAGTATCATTTTTTCTGCTTGTTTGAAATCCAAATACAATAAATCTTGGTTTTTCCAATTGTGTTGATGTTTTTACAGTCCAAACATGGTTTGAAGTAGTTGGAAGTAGAGGATATTCATACAGTTCCCAAGTTCGAAAACTTATTGGAATAGGTGGATCTTTTTCAATATATTTTAGTAACAGAATTTGCGTGAATCTGATAATCTAACACTAGGCAAGAACCACTCTATTTATTAATTTCAATTTTATAATGCTCAATGGGGGATGTTTGCAAAATGGCATTTGCATCACTTTTGGATTATGTATTGTATTATGTATGTAACGTGATTGTCCGGGATTTAGAGATACATAATTTTTCATGAGATTAGTGAGACCAACATTTTTATTTTTATCAATTTCTATTGAATTGATTTCATATCCTGCTTCTTCAAACAAATGACAGATGGCATTAGGAACTGAAATTGTGTTTGATACTGATGCTCCATCAGTTCTTACGATTCTTGCGGGTACGTATAGTGAACTTTTGCTCGGCAGGAGACAATGATCTTGATTCTGAACTACAATTCTAAAAAATTCTAAAAATTCTAAAAAACAATGGGAGTTTCAATATTTAAAATCTCCCCCTCCATGACAAACAATTAAACGTCGATATACAAAAATACAGATGCAACCACAAAAAATCTTAAATGTTTTTTTTTTCTGTTCTTTTTGCGAGTGGTGTGACCTCGAAACCCAGCCTTTTCAGCAGCAGCTCGTTGTGAGGTGTTATCCCTTTGACAGTCTGTTGTCGACTGATGATCTTGCTCCACGGTACTAAAGTATTATAGCTGAATCCAACCTTTTTATTGAAAACAATACCCATTATCGTAAAGACGTGGTGTGCAGTCTGAGTGTTATAATTTCTCCACGAAAATGAACCAAATGTCCGTCTTGATCAACTGTACGGAGCTGTATGTTATCTATTGTCTTGATGGCGATCGGCAAGTAAATGATGTGCGATGGGACTTCCACTATCTTATATCCTAGCGGCACAACGGGGAAAAATTTATGAATAGTGTGCACTTTTTGGCCATTGATGTACGCTCATGTAGTTATGTTACATTCAACTCAGAGAGCATTTATTTTAATGATGGATACTGGTTGGTCAGATTCATGATGTTTATTAGGTTCCAATATTCTTGGTGTAAATCCCAATAAACTTGCAATGGTATCTGAACTTTCAAAATTTGTATCTCGATTGCAATATATTTCACTTCGTAATGTATTATTATTCGGTTTAATTTGAATCTCAATACCCTTTTTTACTGAAACATTCTGTAGATAGCGCTGTATAATACCTATTTCATAACTTCCTGTAGGTATTTCAATTATTTCTTTACCCACGTAGAATTTATGTTACCCAATGTCTACATTGGGAATTTAGTTGAAGGTTAGAAATTCCACAAGTGCAAGAGCGTAATTTTTGTATGGAGACAACTCAACTGGAAGAAAATACTGATTTTCTAGGATCGAAGAAGTGCCCGATAATGTTAACGTCAATGAATCATTCATGATGACGGCTAGTCTTTGACTGGCTTGAAACCATTAGCCTCTACATTTATATAGATTATACATACTTTGAGATTTTAATGGATTGCATAAAAGTTTAAGGCATAAATGTCCACATACAAATGTATCATAATTTTGATACCTTTCATGATTATATTTTACGCTACCAACATCGAGATACTTAAAGAGATTCAAAAGTCTCCTAAGGTTACCAAAGCTATCAAAATAAATTATTTTACTGTTAAACTTTTTATACGCAACCCAATGAGTACCTAGATTGTTTTTATCATCAAGGTTAACAATAGCACTTTCACATTTACGTGGCCCACAGTTTGGTAATCCATTACGTATAAAAACACCTCTAAAATGTTTAATTTTGAAAGATTCTGCGAATTTAAGTAAATCTTCATCGGTTAATGCTCGGTGAGCTAGCGTCACTTTCAGTTTTTTGATTTGCACTTAAGCCCCCCCCCCCCTCCTTGATTATATGATTTTAGATGAAGTCCTAATCCTCCTTTATATGGTTTCAAATAAAGACCTTTCCCCAAAGCAATGGCTTCCATTGCTTCATTATAACGTTTTCTTTCATCAAGCTTTTGTTTTGCATCATTTGAATCATCAACAGCTTTCGCTATGCCCGCAGCTCCACCAGCTGGGGCACCAGTAGTACTTAGACCGGCAAAGATGGGTATAAGAAAGGGTAGAAAGCCACCCAATTTCTTTGGAACTGGTAAAATTCGAGGTTTCTTTACATTTCTTTTTCCAACAGCTGCACGTGCACCTCTGAGAGCAGATTTGATAACAGTTTGTGCATCATTACCTGGTATCATTGCTTTTTCAGCTGCTGTAACTATTTTTTTGAGTGTGGCGGTAGACCTTTTATTTTTGAGACCCATACCAAATTTGATTTAATTTTCATTGCATTAGTTATTCCCCAAGCAGCGGCCTTTTCACCCAAGACTGCGTCCTGAGCAAGGACACGTTTCCAAACTTTTTCAGCTAGTACACTGTCAACTGAGTTTCTAGCCTTTATATTTTCTCTATTTTGAGAGTAGGCTATATCGTGCTCCTTACAAGCATCGCCAAGAGGATTGATTCCAGGATCACCTCGCGCAATTCGTTTTGCCAATTTCGTGCTTGGTCCACAGTACTGATATCCAGGAATATGTAACTCTACAGGAAGATTATTAATAATTTTATTCAACAGACCATTGCCACGTCTTGCCTCTTTCGAGGATCGCTTACGACTGACTGTAGGTTTGTCACCGTGAACGATCATATCTGTCTGAGAGATACTTTCAGACTAAAGACTGAACCTACATAAACCAGATATTTACAGTTTAAAGCACAACCTATAAAGCTACCTATGGATAATTTCGATTCGCTTGTACAATACGAGAAAAAAGAAAAACGGCATGAACATCTGTTACCAAGCAGTGTACGATTATAAAAATGGATTTGTTGTAATTGATAAGGATAGAAGTCTGAATCAAGGTAGATATAGAAAAGGTTTTGACTGTTTTGTTAATCTGGAAAAGCAATAAATATGTATCTAATGACTACATAGACACAGTTACACTTTGAACACTACGGTATTAACATGTCTACACGTGAGGAGGGCTTTCATAAGCAAAAACATATTTTTCATGCAATTGCAAAAGCTAGTGAAGCGATTCGACGAAAGCATAGATAACTAAAGTTGGGTAAAGAAACAGTTAATCAGACATTAAATGATAACTTTAAGCCCATCATTGCACCACTTGAAAAAATAGTTAATGGTTTTAAACCTGTTAAAAGAACTGATCCAATCGGAAATGAAGCCAAGAATAAAATGAAAAATGAAATCAAGAGTGAATCTGAAGAAGAATTTCAGCAAGTTTCAAAATGATGGTGAAGAGAAAATGATCAAGATGATGATAAAAAGTCATTCTTGTCAGCATTCGATTCTGAGGCTTCAGAGGATTTAGAAACACCAGTTTCCTTTCCATCAAATGATATAGCAATTGATTATCTTCAAAAAGTTGGGGGAGAGATATAGATAATGTTTGTGGTGTACGAAAATGATCGAAAGACAGACTAATGATTGGAGATTCTTTGATAAGTTTCAATAAAAATCTTATTAATATAGGCACTGTAAGCTATCCAAAGACTGTGGGTTTGCTTGAACTTTTGTTTAAAAAGATACCGAATAGTACTGTTATAAATAATGAAGATCTTGAAAATTATAAAAATATTGCAATTTGAACAAATTTGCATCGAAAACATTATAGAGTTGATGGGGATCTTCGTGATAAGAAATCTTCCAAATATAAAAATTTTATAAAAAAACTAATTCCCATTTCACCTTTGAAAACTAACAATAAACAAATTGAAAAGCGCTCTTCAACGGGTAACAGTTTAATTCCAAAATATATGGTTGGCACAGAGGCTAATAAATTAGACTACATTTATTGGGATGATCCAAACGAATTAGTTGATAGATTGCGTTTACTGTTAGCATCTCATGCAGCGGGAAATCCAAGTCAGACAAATTAAATTATGTCAATTATTAAAGAATTACGAGAGGCTGGAATTATTTATTAATAATTAATATTTATTAATCAATTTTACGATATTTTGGTCATTTGCAAAATGATTATCGATATGTTCGGACGTCATATTAAGCGAGCTAAGATAGCAAATCGAGGTCCACCAGGAGTTGGATTCAAATTCACCACCGATGGGCATTATGATATCGGAAAGAAAAATCTGTGCAATGTAGCTGATGCAAAAGATTTAGATGATGCAGTAAATTTAAATATGATGCAACATGTGTTACAGCAACAAATTCAGACTCTGCATGATGTCATAGCTTCCTTGCGAACTGAAGTTGTTAACGATAACAGGATGATTGAAACTCTAGAAACTTCCTCATATAAAAGTTTAAATATTTTGAAAGTTGATGTGGATTCCATTCAAGAACTGGCGCATCGCAATTCAGAGCTCATTTCTCAGTTGGATGCCAAGCTGAACACATTAAAAAATTAATAACGAAAAGCTGCAACTAGTGAAGAAGCTACATAGGCCTGCTAGAACAAACTATCAACGTCGACACTTTGATATCCGTAGCATCGATGAGACTTGGCAAGCGGATCTTGTTGAAATGCAGCCTTATACAAAAGAAAACAAAGGATACAAGTACATTTTGTCTGTAATTGATATATTTTCCAAATTTGCTTGGGCTATCCCAGCTATATCTAAGAAGGGTGAAGACGTAGATACAGTTAGTTAGTTACGCATCCATTTGCGAGCGATTTAATCGTACTCTAAAGAATAAAATGTGGATGCAATTTAACTTATGGGGGAATTACAAATGGATAGATATTTTGAAAGATTTAGTTTCATCTTACAACGATAATAGGCATCAGACTATTCGAATGAAACCAAAAGATATTACTGAAGAAAATGAGAAAAAATTGTTGTTTGATGTATACAAAAGTTACAGTATAAAACATGCAGTTGAGAAAGCAAAATTTAAAGTTGGAGATAAAGTGCGTATAAGTAAATTTAAGCATGTTTTTGAGAAAGGCTACACACCGAATTGGACAACTGAAATATTTACCGTACGCCATATTAAGAATACTAAGCCAGTGACGTATATGCTTAAAGATTATCAAGGTAAAGCTATTGCAGGTAGTTTTTATGAACAAGAACTAGGTAAAGTTAGACATCCAGACATTTATCTGGTTGAAAAAGTACTGAAAAAGCGAGGAAATAAGATATTTGTAAAATGGTTATGTTTCCATGACTCATACAATAGTTGGATAGATAAGTCTAGCTTGTAAGTATCTTTTGTATTAATTTTAAGTTTTTTTTTAAATAACGTTGATTATTTTCAGGTATCACGCATCTGAGTTCTGGTAATTTCTCAATCACTTCTTCACACACATTCTGATTATAAAAAGTAATCATTTCAAGAAACAGAATTTCAAATCGCATGAGATTAGTAAATATAAGTTTTTTCATTGCTTTACTCTTTAAACTTGTATAGTTTTTTCCTATATAAGATTTTACACTTTTCACAGATGGCGATTTCACTTTACGCCATACACTTTCAGTGATGGTCTCAATAATGACATCTTTTGTATGTTGAAACGGCATAACACTTAGAACCAGAAGATACCGGTCTACACAAGGGCTGATTTCCTGGAGAACAGCAAACGTTGTTTCTTGCAGTACAAATGGATAATATTTTTGCATTTCTTGAATTTTCTCAAAAGCCACTAAGTAATTTCCAAAAGATATAGTCATGTGTATATGGAAATTTCCACAGTCGATGCATTGTTGCTTCTCTTGGCCATCAAAGAAGAGTGTTATGAGGTTAAAGTAACTTTTGAACAATTTCCACTCTTGAGGATTCAGGGTTATACTTGCACGAGGATGACTGGCCTGGAGTTTCACTGCTGAGGCGAGCTTTCCGTCTTTTTTAAATTTAACACCGACAATAATTTGTTTAGTGAATGATGAATTCAGGTTTTATGTGATCGCATGAACATTTGATTTCGTGGAGTATACGGCATGATGGATATCTCACTGAAGCTTGTCACAGACTGAACGATAATTGAAAAACTGCACACACACACACTTATACATTTTTCTCCACGAATTCAATGGAGTTGAAGCATCCACCCAAATACACCATTTCAAGATGCTGATCTTCGCAGACTTTCTACATTTGCATAAACAGATTTTTATCCTCTTCAAACAGTTTTCCCATTCTTTGAGGTAGAAAAACGGTGAATTTGTTTTCTATGATTACAAGCTTTGTCGTTCCATATTTTGTTTTAGCCTCCTTAACGTCCGTTATTTCGTATCCCTTGTTAAGTTCTAGGTCTGTCAGCTTCTTTGTTGAAAGAAAATCTTCACTGCGAGCGGTTTTGTTTAATTGTAGGATATCTCTTTTTTTCTTCTCTTTCACTACCTGTTATCTTCAAGATTCACACTTTAAAATTTCCTTGTTAAGAGTTTGTATATCGGTTCGCACTTGAATGACTTGTTTTAGCTGCTGAATGTTCTTTAGGAAAACGTTTAAATTACTTTTTAGCTCTTTTTGCTCTTCTTCTTTACAATCTGGCATCTGACAACAAACTGAACAAAAAGAAGAACCAGCCTCCTCTTATAGACACCTACCCCCCCCCCCCCCCCCCCCCCCCCCCCCCTTCGACAAATTTCTGGAGACTTTTGCGTAGTATTTCACCATATAATGCAATAATTAACATAAGAGTGAAAAAAATAATCCGTCTTTAAACGTTTATTCAATTTACTTCACAAAGCTAAGGTTTCCAGGAATCATGATGACATCATAATGGAATTTTGTTTACCCCAGAAATTGTTTAACATTATATGAAATATGACGCCCCTGTCGGAAAATATCAAAGGAGAACGTTTAATTAATTTAGTTCACATCGATAAAAATTTCAGGAATTGACGATGAAGTCATCAGAATGGAATTTTGTTTACTCCAGAAATTTTTTAACATTATATGAAATATAACACCCCTGTCGGCAAATATCAAAGAAGAACGTTTAATTAATTTAGTTCGCATAGATAAGGATTCCAGGAATAGCACGAGGGTGGTTGCAGATCTTAAAGTATTTCGGGAATAGCAGGTATTAAATAGTCTAATATTGCGATATTGTATATCATATCATCTCCTATTCAATATTTTTGGGGCTGAAAATATCCATTCCCATTATTTTTAAGTATTGATTTCCAATATCGATAGTGTGGATCGTTCAAAAATGTGATTCGTTAGTCAGCACAAGAAGCGACACCAATCTTACAGCCTTCTGCACTCTAGCCGCAAGTTTGCTATTCATACGGAAAAAAGTGGTCCAGAACTGCTCCTACCTATCCACTAGTGTACAGTAAGTTTCTTTTACGTATATGTATTTTATAGTTTCTGTATAGTAAAATTCATATACGTGTTTACTATATTTGGCTGTGCAAGCGCGTTTCGATTTACACGGTCATGCAACCTGACTGTTAGCAGACTCGCTTGGCTCGCGTGCATTTTTGCTTACTTCTTGTGCTAAATATATATATATATATATATATATCTATATATATATATTAAAGGGATCATTTGGAGAAGATAATTCACTTGATGGTTTGCGAGGATAAAAAGATGGTGCTTTTGCTAGTAAACGAGAGCTTATCCAGAAAAACAGGATTAAAAAATAACCCATCATAATCGGAACGATATCCTAATCACCTAATCCAGAAAGAAAACGAGCCTTACCTACACGTAAAATAAAATTACTATAAGCGTGTACTCAATTTAGTATACGCGTGTCCTAAATTTCGTTTACATGTATACTGACTTTAGTATATGCGCATACTAAATTTCATATACGTATATACTAAATTCAGTATATGCATATACTAAGTATAATGCACGCTGTTATACTAAATTTAATTTCGTGTTGTGCATTCTTGCTACCATTACATGTATCCTAAATCTAGCGCAGATTTTTCTAAAAGTGTATGTCAATCAACATCTTCTCACTTGTATCAAGAAATAGATATAATTTCATCTATGATACATATGGTGTCGGCACGCAACAAAGACAGTCATTGAGGCGACAGCAGATCTTGACAATCTTTAATGTAATATAAATTATATTATTTTGGGGGCGAAAAATCTTCAAATATGAGGATAGCTGACGTCACATATTTTTAGTGAAAAAGAGAGATTTCTCAGTACTGATAAGTGGGGGTCAATATTTTTTAGAATACATGTAAAAATTTCGTGAGGTGATTGGCCTAGGAAGTTTATAGAAGGAATTTCATGGTTATTTGTTTTAGCGCGCAAGAGGGAATTGATCAACATACGGTGTGAAATGAGTCTTTCAAGGTGACAAGGTGACATATGATTTATATTAGTTCCGAGAAGCTTCGAATAAGCTGACTCTCACTTGATACTGTGACGTGAGACATGATATCCTGTTCTACATTTTTGAGTGAAAAACTTCCATTCGCGGATTCAAGTATTGACTTTCAATATCCATAATGAGAATCGGATAGAAGACTGTAAATCGTATGTCAAAACAAAGAGCGAAACACAACTCCCAACCTTCTGTCCTCTAGCCGCAAGTTTTCTAATGGTACGGAAAAACTTGATCCATAACTGCCCCTACCTATCTACTATCTTTGAAGGATTACAAGATTTTTTATGATTTAAAAAATATTTCATAGCTTCTTAAAACATTGAAAGAAGTTTATGACATTTCAAATGATTTATAAATATTCTAAACATTGCTGTGGTGCCTTACTAAATTTAAAAGATTTTGTATCATTTTTCAAAATTTTTAACCATGTTTTTAAAATGTAAGAGATTTCAAGTCATTTTTAGAATTTTCTAATTTAAAAGTGTTTCATGATTCTTTAATGATTTTAAAGTTATATTGGAATTTTAAAACTCTTCAAAACATTTTGATTATCATGCAGATTTTTCATATAATTATAAGATATGTTATATAAGAGTTACATAAAAGTGTACGTGATCAAGGGAATGAACGTGGAGGGGGTTACGTTGAACCCATATCTCTTTTATACAAAAGATTTAGGGTGATAAAAAATGATTTAAAAAATGATCATGTGGAATATAGACGACTCTTTACCACTGCTGTCTAAAGCGAAAATTTAAATTTAGCTATAAATAATGTTCACACTTTTGATTTGATAAATTAAGTAAATATTATATAGTAATTTGTATTTACAGGTTACAAAATACGTTCATTATAGTTTTAGGAATTTTTTAAAGGTTTTTTTTCAAACGTATGTCAAGTAATCTTGACAGATACTGAAAGGTTGCCATATAAGTAGATAAGGTAAGCTTGGTCTGTGCATAGATCCCCTTACCGACATTACCGACCGCGTGGAAATTAAATCTTTATGCTAATAGTAATGAAGAAAACGTTGGACTTATGATTGGCAGACTTTTTTTTAACTAATGGACTCTTCAGACATTTCATAAATATGCGTCACTCCTCTGCAATCGCACCTCTTAAACAGTTTGTAATAACAAATTCATTGGAATTTATCCCTTGATTTTTGCCGATAGGGAGCTTATATCTTATTTTTTCTAAATAACTTTTTGAAGCAAACGTATGACATACGTTTAGATGGTCTTTTTATAAACAACTGGATTGTTTA
>NC_046662.1:119375658-119377489 GCF_010883055.1 Belonocnema kinseyi
TAAGGGCAACCGCAGGATATCACCGAGAGCGAGTGCTAATCTCAAAAATTCCACCAGCTCCTAGCGAAATCGCGGTAAAATTTCAGCCATAACCACGTCTCACGACCGTAAGATAGGTGTTTACTGTCTGTAACGCAATCAATACGACGATCCGCCAAATTTCGTGCACCTTGAGAACATGGAGTGATCCAAGGACTACCGCCTTCTGCATTTATCCGCAAGCGTTTTAGCATATTGTTGACACGCAGGGATGCTTGTCAGGCTATTAATAAGTGAAATCTTGGCACCGTCAAGTGCCCCGATAATAAGGACGTTTAGTTTAACAGAATATTCCGTGTACGATCGTTGCAACTCCCTTATAAGGTCTCTATACCTCTCTTTCTTTACATTCCTTTTAATTATGATGTTTTTGTCAGCTGGTGCAGAAAATTCGATAACGAACACGGTTCGCTTCTCGAAGTCAAGAAGAACCATGCCTGGCCTCGAGTCTGCAACAGAAACAATTGTCAAGAATACAAAGTTCCAGTATATGCGGCACTTCCCATTCTCGACAATTGACTCGAATTCCCAAGGAGCATTTAGCACAGAAATGCTCCTTTGCCCACTTCTTCGTGATTCCTGACCATTTTAAGAAGAGGATCTCTTCCATTTGCGACTCTATGTGCTGTCCCGATATCAAGGGATCTGAGTTCGTTCTTGGTCCATGGAACTACTCCAAATGAATAGAGTTCTACCGGGACGGCAAGCATGTTCGTTGCGAATACTTTGTTCCTCGCCGACAGTTCGCGTCCGCGGGTTAAGGATAGAGGGGCCCTGTACCAAGGGTTTCTGCTGAATATGGTTACAAAAATAAATAGGCAGTCGCGGACAATTGTCCAGGGTTGATACCGAAGGAATTAACCCCCAAGCGGAGGTGTGAAAACCGTGCCGAAAGCTTAATGGCACCTGGGTGAGGTGTATAGAACGGTGACTCTGGGATACCGGGCGACCTCTCAGAGTACGCAGCCTTATCCTTGCATGCGGGGCTCTACAAGGATGGACGAACCCCTGTCCCTAGCTTCTCGTGGGAACAACAATGACAACACCAAACATAGTTGTAGTAAGTGCGGTTCAAAACAACAGAACGCGCAGGGCTCCCGATAATGGGTCGGCTAACAATGCCGACCAATCTAGAGCTGGGGGAGCCAATGAAAATGGATTCAATGCGATGGATCGGCGGGATCTCGTGACCTTTGGATGGACGGAGCAACTGAATCACGACTTGCTAGACTACTACGATGCGAGTGTGGCCTGTGAACGGGGTTACATGGCACGGCTGCATGCTCTGTGGTGCGAGAAACACCCGGAGCTATCGCACTTTTCGCAGCAACGCCTGCGAAACCATGCTGAACTACTCCGTAAAAGGCGCTATGTAAGCGGAACGCCTACTCTACCACAGCTAGAACAAGCCGGCAACAAAGAAAGAGAGGCGACACTAAAACCAACCGCGGGCAGGCATCCAATAGATGAAGAGCGATGCTTTACGACCCGGAGAAACATCAACACCAAGGTTTCTCTCAAGCCTAAAGATCTGGCTGGATGGATGACGAGCTTCGTGGACATTTTTCCGAAGAACCCGACCTCTGGGCTATCAATTATTGTGTGTATAATGCAGCGAGAGCTTTGGCCGATGCGAACCGTAAAACAAAACCAACGGTTGATCATAAAACCAAAAGACGAATTCATCAATTTGCCATAAAGATAGGCTGGGCAAGACAGTACGCGTCCCGCATTCAATGTGTGATTAACTACATCACATCTGGCAGGAATTTTACCGCCAAGGTTCGAAAGT
>NC_046662.1:119377589-119378883 GCF_010883055.1 Belonocnema kinseyi
TGGCTGAAGTTTTGACAGGCGTCATTTGAAGGATCAAGCTCGACGAAAATGGTTCACATTAGTGAATACTAATGCCATCTCTTAGAATTTTCAGGAACTTATTAAACTGCCTAGTAGCAAAATATTTGGTTCAAAATATGTAAAAAATATTAATTATAGACGATCAGAAATGAAATATGAATTATAACCTAACTTTTAGGTTATAATTTTTTAGATAGTAAATATTCCATTTATAAATTAATCAAAATTTATTTAATTTATAGAAATCTTAATTTATAGAAACAAAAGTTTAATCAATTTAAGAAAAAGGAATATGCATGTTATAAGTTCTAAAGCTATTTCAAGTAAAAATACAATTCTTTATTTTATTGATCTTTTTTTAAGGAGTGGCATAATCTGCTGGCATCGATAAACAGTTTGTATTTATATATTTCCAATGTTCTAATATCATTTTATATGGAACATTTGATTTCACGGAAAATTTGTATTGCAGTTATGATCAGTTCATCTGAATGGAATTTCGCTTATCAGGAATTGTTTATTAATATATGAAATATGACACCTCCGTCACATGATGTAGGCGCGCATCAAAGGGGCCACGAGTCAATCAAACGAAATTATAAACCATTTTCAAATTTAATATGAAACCATTGCAATAAGCATTTAATATAAATTATTTCATTCGCCGCTGAATGTTCTACAAACTATTGCACAATATTGGTGTATTACATCTGATTTTAGTGTACTGACACATAGTAAGCCACATTAAAAAAATATCTTATATTCAGGTTTGTATAGGTATCGTCTCTTATATATAGTATCAGTGTAGTTTAATTATTGACGAAATACGGCAATCCTGTAACTAGAATGACGTCATCAGAATGGAAGTCAGATAAGTGACACATACTTGTATAATGTATAATTAAGGAATTATTCGATAAAATTCAAGACTAATGAACGTGTGACTTACGTTTTTTATTCTATACTTCGAAGTCAGCACAAGGAGCGAAACCAATCTCACAGCCTTCTGAGCTCTAGCCAAAAGTTTGTTAATCATACGGCAAAGATGGTTCAGAGAACTCTCCCTACCCAACTGCTGATAAATTTCAATCAATTTGTTAATACCATATGTCGTCGCTTAAGAAGCAACACCGCCTAACCTTTTTTTCCTGACAGTGCATTAGGCGGTGTACTGCATATACTGGAACTTTATATTCTCGACAATTGTTTCTATTGCTCACTCGAGGCCTGACATGGTTCTTCTTGACTTCGAGAAGCGAACCATGTTCGTTAT
>NC_046662.1:119378983-119391437 GCF_010883055.1 Belonocnema kinseyi
TTTTGGGATGCACATGGCATAATATTCGTGGACTATCTTGAAAAAGGTAAAACCATAACCGGAGCATACTATTCATCATTATTGGACCAATTGAAAATCGAAGTCGCCGAAAAACGACCGCATTTGAAGAAAAAACCGCTTTATCATCACGACAATGCGCCTATTCATTCATGCTTAGTTGCACAAGCAAAATTGCATGAAATCGGCTTCGAATTGGTTCGTCAGCCACCGTATTCACCAGACCTGGCCCCCAGCGACTATTACCTGTTGCCTAACCTGAAGAGATGGCTCACCGGTAAGCTTTTTTACTCAAATGAGGAGCTCATAGCTGAAAGTGACTTCATCGAACATCAATTGTAGGTTGCAGGTTCATTTCTGTAAAAGGGAACCTGCAATTCTCTATTCAGTTTGACATCTTATAAATTACATTTTATTGAGAACTTGAAACGATTCATGCGTTTCTTCTGTCAATCGTAAATAGCAAATTGAACTTAATCTACTTTTTTGAGGTTATATTCTCCTGTTCAGAATGTCTTAAAACTATAAAAGGAGTACATCTCCGAATGTGGCTTTGCAGATTTAATGAAGTCTAAATAGCTGACCAATTCAGAGAGTCCCAAAACAATTGAAATGCAACTTTGTTAATTTGGAATTTTAAGATACACATTTCAAAGCGCTCCAGTTCAATCGTTTATTTTTTCCTGGGTACCAACACCGATGTTTTCTCTCGTTTTAAATTCGTTGGTTCCTTGTAAGTACTATTTAGTTCAAACTTTTTCGGTATTCGCATTGAATTTAGTTTTATTGTCAGTGAATAATAAGTGTATGTATTGGAATTGTTTTTTACTCGTGTACATTAAATTTCATGTATAGTGAACATTGAAGTTAAAAGACGATACTATTAAAGTGTATGCACGTTTTAGCTTCCAAATAAACAATTAATTACATTTGTAAAAATGGTACAATTCAACCAAAATTTTCCTTGAATAAAGTTTTTTGACTTTACAGGCGAAATGTTTATCCTAAAACCTTTTAAAGATCTAAAAATAAGAACATATGAAGTGACTTATGAGTTAGGTCGAGATTTTGAATTATGTGGAATTTATAGTTTGATATACCTGTGAATTATAATATGGTAAAAATAGGATAAACTGTTTATGAAAGTATACTGAAAACACTAATTTAACATTTAGAAATAGAATAAAGTGAATTTTCATAAATAAATTTTTATTTCAAAATGCATGAATATTGCTTTAAGTTAGCAGTACGTATAATTTAGGTTACGCTTGTAATTTAAACGTGCGTAAATTTTCAAGATTTTTTAAAGAGTACTGCAACGTTTTTATTTTTATCATATTTAAGAATCATATTCAAGAGTTGACTGTTAAAAAAGGGTTTATGTCCGTGCTAAATAACAAAAATTTTCGTTGAATCTGAAAGCCCATCCTACTACTCAGTATTTGTGAAATTCTATCCGTTTTGTAATCAATTGTCTTCAGTATTATTATTTTCAGTACTATTATCCAGCTTTACAGATCTATATTTTTTCCATTCAAATTTATATTTTTTTAAATATTTTAAATAAAGCTAACCAATTCTTAGACTAACACCGTATGATAGGTGATGGACGTATACTCAGGGATCTAGGCTTATACACAGATGCTTATCGACGAGTAGAACTATTCCGGCGTTGAATTTCATGTGCAAAATACAAATAAGACAATTTTTAAAAACATTGATGACGCGAAACCTGGAGGCTGCTTGAACTGAAGGTATTTCTAGCCTTATTAACTAAAAGTTATTTACAAACTTAGCAGATTTCATTCTCCCACTCTACCGTTATTTGAATAATATTAGAAACATTATGTCTGCCTCATTGTGTTTTTCGATACTTTCTAGTTAAAGCTTTTTAAGATTGACAACAAATTATTTTTAATCTTCCTCTTATATAGAGACATAGATGAAATTCTGTCGATATTATATAACATATGTGAGTTACAAAGAATTATTTTATTAATAAAGATAAATTTTGTGGTTTTAGATGCGGGTCACTTTAAAAATTTTGTAGGTCATACTAGCTTAACTCAAAAAATAAAGAATAAGTCCCTAAATATTGATTTTATTCCAAAATTCGATATAAGTATAAAGTTTTTCAAGTATATAAGTACTCGGAAATGCCATCATAGGTTATAAGAACTTTCCTAATGAATTTCTTGTTATTTCTTCTTTGTACATATATTACATTTTATAGTTGAGCAAGATCACATCAAGTGGACCCCCCATTTTCCTCTTGATCATGAAATTTCAATCCATGCAGTGTTTTATTAAGTAGCCAATATCAAAAATTAATCCCCGAAACAGTTTTTCAAAATTTTCATTTTAACTTCAATTTTTTTACAATGAAAATTTTGAGTACTTTTAATTACAAAATTAATTTCCAATCAGCCATCGAAGATCAATTAATGAAATTTTCAGGCTTTATTGTTAAATATCTATATTTTGATAAAATATTAAAAACTTAAAATTATTTATTAGCCTATTCTTAGTTAACTTTTCATTAAACAGATGCAAATTCCAATGACTTCTCCGTCAAAAAATATTATTTTTTTCTGTCGTTACGTGCGTTATATATTTAAGTTCAAGATACTGGAAAAAAAATTTCACTGCTCGCGATTAAATTGAACAAGATAAATTTATTTATCACCACGCGCCGGGCACTGCCAGTACGGCGTGCGGCCGAGTGTTCTTGTTACTTGATAAATTTCTATGCTATTATCTTTTAAATTAATAAGAAGAGCTCTATCTTTAACTAAAAAACACGCTTTGTTGCGATCTTCTTTTGTTATTTGCGTGTACACGTAAAGAACAAATGAATTTTATTAGTCATTTAAGTTTATTTCTTTAATAAGTTTATATGCACATGAGTTGAGAAATATTAAGAACAAGAACTGTGATACTATAAATTTGCGTTTAATTATTTTATTTGTTTATGTTATAATTTTTATTTAAATTCATAATATTGCTAGTGATCTAAAATTGGCCGGGTGAATAAATGTTGTAATCCTTTGGATAAAAAAATCATAATACGTTATTAGAAATTTAGTTTTAATTACAGTCAATCGAGCTAGTTATTTTAAAGATTTTATCGGCTGTTAAATGTGCAATTCGTGTGAGAGCGCTATCTATCTGGACCTTATGCCCAACAATTCTTGCGAGTTACAAGTAAATAAATATTCTAGTTCATTGGTATTTGTCTTATTGTTTGGATGATTATCACTTAATTTTCTTAAAGAAGTTATTATGGCTTTCTTACATTCAGTGATGCTCGAAAATCGTTTCAATTTTATTTTATTGGTAGTTCATCAACCCCTGATAACAATTTATTCACGTTATTAATTTTTACTTGGTTATTAATTTCATCGCACTTAAAGGCAGGATCTCTCTTTTTCTTGTCTTTCATCTCATCAACTTGTGGTTCAGTCTCGTCAACATTAGAATATTTATTTACTTGTAACTCAAGAATTTTTGTACTTACGGCCCAGATAGATAGCCCTTTCACACGAATTGCACATTTAACAGTCGATAAAATCTTTAAAATCACTAGCTCGATTGACTGTAATTAAAACTAAATTTTTAATAACGTATTTATGATTTTTTGTATTCAAAGGATTACAACATGTATTCACCCGGCTCATTTTAGATGACTAGCAATATTACACGGAGAGACTTTTGATATCAATATTTGAATCATTCTATATGTATAATTACAATAAAATGTAAGAATTTAGGGATGATCGGTGTACTGCTATAAAGATATATACTATAATGAGAGATGATGGTATTTCTTGATGTATTATTATAAACTTGAACTCTACCTCCCCCCTCTCCCGACCCTCCCTTATTAACTGAAGTTTTGGGTGGGACTGACGTTAGAACTACAACCTCCACCATATATGACGATTTAATACTTAACTTTGACATGATTTCGACTCAGAAAATAAACTTATTGCATAAAGGTGTTAGATGGGCGTATAATCTAAACAATGAATAATACAAACTACAAAATAGCCTCGGAAGGACTGAAACTTTTAATGACAAAAGGCATGCATACGGAAAATCTAAAGGTCATGTTTCAGGCGAAGAATGGAGTCTGGGTTTGGAATGCTAGGGGAGTAAATGATCTCAAGGCAAAAGAATTGCGTGAAACTATGGACGTGAAGAAACTAGACATTTTATGTGTGTCTAAAACAAAGAAAAAGGGATGCGAAACCAAAGACATAAAAACGGCGTGTTGAAAGGCGGATTTGAAATATGGTCAAGAGTAGACTGTGAATCACATGGTAAACAAGGAGTAGGTCTAATTTTGAATGAAAGAGCAAAGCAGCATCTCGGAAACCATGGTTTCGTATCTCCCAGACTGCTGTGGGCTAGAATGAAAGTAGGAATCAAAAGACTATTTATCATAGCATGCTACGTGCCGGTTGATAGTGATCCTAGAGAAGTAAAAGACGCCTTCTGGGACACTTTAAATGACACAAGAAACATTTGCGAACATGGGGAAAGAATAATTCTACTAGGAGACATGAACGGTTGGGTGGGTTTCTAAAATCAGGATACAGAAAGAGTATTAGGTAATTTTGGGGATCCAAGAACAAACTATAACGGAGATAAATTAGTTGGTGTATGCTTAGAAAGGGGTCTGTTTATTACAAATACTTGGTTTAGGCATAAAATGATCCCCATGTACACCTGGTCTCAAGGAAATAGCCGCAGTGAGAGTTAGTCAAAGATACAAGAGTCATGAGGGTCCTGAATGCAATACTGATCATTACCTTCTGATATCAAAAATTAAGTTAGGTCGGGGATGGAGAAAAAAGAGAACCAAGAAAGCAAAACAAACGCGAATCAAAATTGAAAAGCTACAGAAACCGGATGTGCGAATAGATTTCCAAAATAAGATAATCGAAAGCATAGATAGGGCAACATGGGAGGACCGTATAAAAAATAAAAATATGGAGGGCGCCTGGACAATGTTACGGGATATCCTTGTTAGATGTACGATCGAAGTGTGTGGTACGGCAGTTGTAGGAAGAATGTCTGGTGATGCGTGGTGGAATGATGAAATTCAGGCTGCCCAAAAAGCAAAGAGAGAAGCGTACAAGAGAACTTTGAACATCGCAGGTCTTAGCAATGAGGACAGAAACAGATGTAGAAGTGATTATAGACGCGAAAACAGGATACTCAAACGATTAGTTAGAGAAAGTAAAGATACAATTATTGCAGAAGAAGAGAAGAAAATACAAAACGACTTTGAAGGAAGCAGGAAACTACTTTATAAAAAAATGAAACGAAACAAAAGTACAGAATTTGTCAACATGAGAAATAGGAGGCGGGAAATGTTATATGATGCAGACGGAATACTAGAGGCTTTCAGCGACTATTTTAGAAGACAACTCGGAGATGAAGCTATAGGACACCACAATTGCGATGTTGAACACGATGCGATGGAAAACTCAATTGAAAAAGTCTATGTCACTGAGGTTAGGGATATAATTAAGAACTTCAAAAACGTTAAGGCTGCCGGGGTAGACGATATTAACGCTGAAATGCTTAAACACGGTAGCGCGTGCATACCACACAGACTGTGCGAATTGGTAAATTTATGTTTCGAGATGGGAGACGTCCCAGACAATTGGAAAAAAGCGATTATCGTACCAATATACAAGAGAAAGGGAGACAAAAGCGAGTAATAATTACAGAGGGATTAGCTTATTAAGCACCGTAAGTAAAATATATTCAAAAATACTTATTCGTAGGGTAATGAAAATAACAGAAGCAAAGATTTGGGAAGTCCAAATTGGGTTTATGCCAGGAAGGTCATGTACGGATCAAATATTTAGCTTAAGGCAAATAACAGAAAAATTTTTGAGAGTAGGAAAAAAGTTTTCTGTGCATTTGTTGGTCTAGAAAAAGCTTTTAACAAGGTAGATAGAAGTACACTTTGGGAAGTCCTGAAAGAGTATGGAGTCAATGGATGGATCCTACAAGCTATAAAAACAATATATACAGAGAGCAAAGCGAGTGTAAGAGTGAATGGGGAACTGAGTGACTGTTTGCATATTATTCAAGGAGTTAAACAAGGGTGCGTTATGTCTTCATGGTTATTTATATTAATTATGGACAAGTGTTTAAGAATGGCTCTCTTCGACGAAGAGGGTGTGGATATCGAAACAGTAAGGGTACGTGGGTTAGCGTTCGCAGATGATAAGTTTGTTATGGCAGAATCTATCGAAGACTTACAAAGACGGAAGATAGATGAGGAATTAGATAGACGCATAAACGAAGGTAAGAAGGTTATTGGTAGAGCAGGTCCCCTTATCATAAGTAAAAATACATCAAATAAAGCTAAAATGGCAATACATAATTTTATATTTGCACCGACTGTACTATACGGTAGCGAGACATGGACTTATCAAAAAAAAAGATAAGAGTAAAATTAACGCAAGTGACATGAGATTCATGCGCATAATATGCGGGAAAACCTCGATGGACAAAGTAAGTAACGACATAATTCTAAAAGAATGTGGTGCAGAAGAGACGCTAGTAGACACATGGTAAAGAAATCGGTTAAGATGGTTTGGACATGTTGAGAGAATGCCAAATGAACGACTAACGAAACAAGTGTATCAAGGTAAAGTAAATGGCAGCGTGCCCAGAGGTAGACCGCGGAAAGAATGGTTAGAATGTGTGAATGAAATCCTAGTTAGAAGAGACATAAGAAGTCACAGAAATACGAGAGTCTGCATGAAAAAATGCATGGATATAAAAGAAGCTAGAGAAGTATGCCAGGACAGGAAAGTATGGCGGCAAATAGTTAATAAAAAGAGTGTCAGTAGAGTGAATGACGCCTGAAACAAAAGACCTTGGCCACTAATGGACCCAAGTGGAGCACCTTACATAACGACTTCGTGAGGTTCTTCGCTTGGGGTGATTGCTAGAGAGATTGATCAGCAACCTGGGTCGGATCAGTGTTGCGGAACGAACGTGTTATTTACTTAAACAGCACGAGAATTCTGGATCAATCTGAAAAATCTCTATCCCTTCCACACACTACTCCTTTCCGTACCGAGTGAGTCACGCCTACCTCGAAAGGGAAATAGTTTAATGGTGTAATAAAAATAATAATTGAAATGAGTGCCGCTATTAATATCAGCAACCGGGATTTGCGAGAATTCTAAATGACTATACTAAAGACGCCCGAAGGTTTCCGAGCTATTCCGTCTATAACCGAGCTCGCGAACGATCACACTATCTAAGCGACTGTACTGGGCTCATGACTTGGGATTCCGCGCAAAATCTCTTCTATCATGCTTTTGCTTGTAGTACAAAAATGTTCATTACTTGTGAGATTTAAATTAAAGTTTGAACAAATTTTGATTTGGAAATTTTCGGTTAAAACTCTCAATAATTGACATATATAAAATAGAAGCTTTTAACACTTTAACTTAAACCTTCACACTTTGATAAATTGAATTGTTCAAAAATCTCTGGTGAAAAAATATGAATCTGCGCTATCGTTTTAAATTCTCTAAAATAAGACTTATCCTCAATTTCAACTCGCATAATTAAAAATGTGAATAAATGAAACATGTGCCTCTTCCAACTCAATAAAAATGTAATAAAAAAAAGTTTCTTTAAAAAATATAGATTGCAATGAATTTAGATCAATTAAAATGCATATGTTAAGACTGATTCACATGGCCTTACTGATAAATCCAGTGAGTCAGTCCAATATAAAAGATGAAAAATCTCAGTTGTATTTTCAATCAAAAATAAATTAATATATTTTTAATTAATTGTAGAATACAAAACAAATGAATACGATCGACTCTAATGTCAATCAAAAAATCGTCTTTACTGTTATAATAGTTGGGTTAATTAAAAAACGACTTCTTTAAAAAAAAACAGCAACGATATCATATAACTATATCCAAAAATAAATGCATCTTCCTATTGTTTAAATATTGACACGAAGTTTTAAAAAAAATGTACTACTCGAAATTTTTTTCAGTGTAATTCAACGGATTTTAACCATTTTTAATTTTAAGAGAATACTTAAAACGATTTTAACACATCACATAAGATTTCCAAAATGACCAGAAAAAATCGCGAAGAATTGAAGACAATTTTATGGACAATTTAAGTTAGTTTAAAAGATATTTCCGATTTTTTAAATTTTAAAATAGATAAAAAACATTTTAATACTTTTAAAGATTTTTGAAAATTTATCAAATATTTAAATTTTTTACAAGGTTTGAGCGGTCCTAACAATTTTCTAAACTGGTTTAAGTTTTTCCTAAAATAGTGTAATCTCTTCACAAATAAACACATTTTATTTAAAATTGTCTACATTATTTCTTTACATACCTGAAATATTCCGAAATGTTCTCGGCTACTGCAAAAACGTAACCTTATGGATTAATGCAGCTACAAGCAGCTATTATTTTTTTTAAATGTGGTCAAGTTTGAATTTATAATGATGTGCACAATGCTTTCCAATATATTAAACGAAGTAAAATAGTAAATGTTTCTTCAAAATTACTTCAAGCAGAAAATATAGATTTAAGTCGTGCACTTAAAATCTCAAGCAATGCAAGGAAACATTCGAAAAAGTACAGACTTGAATATGAAAAGTGTTCGGAAGAATCTACACAAATATCTCAAAAATGGGGTATTGAATCAGTCTTTGAAGAAAAACGGAAACCAAAGCGTGAGAAGCATTTTGATATGAGTTAAGAATTTCTAAAAATCAATGTCTTTAATCACACCCTAATGTGTCTAAGGTCTAATTAAACATTGTGAATACATAGTTTACAGAGAATTTACAGATTCGATATCATGAGGATTTCACAAAAGAATTCCCATTGCTAGTCATCAACTTTATCCCATTTTCAAATAGTAACAGGTTCAATGAGACAACAGTAAAAGATGTTTTTCGTACTTTACTCATTAAATACAGCTTCACGGAAAACGATTTTTCAGAAGTAATCGCCTATGAATTTATTTAACTGTGCATGTTACAGTATATCGACTTGCGAAAGGACGTGCAGCAAACTAAAAAATATAAAATCCTATTTACGGAATAGAATGCATCAAAGTCGATTCTTAAATCTATCTCTACTGACAATCGAACTTGATGATGCAAAATAATTGGATATCGAAATTGTTATTAATAAGTTTGTCAAAATGAAAGCAAGACGAATTGCAATATAGCAACATGCAGATAATTTTTTTAACTTTGCAGTACTAATTTTTAAGTCAGAAATATGTGTAATTTATTAAATCAATTGTTTAAAATAAAATATAAATTGTAATATATTATAAAAAGAAGTATGTGAAATATTTTTTATGTATTTCAGCTACACTTATACGTTGTTTGCTTTTTAATTTTTTAAGAGGGGCCTCCTAAAAATTTCTGCGGTGGGGCCTACATGGTTGTAGTTACGCCACTGAAGGTCGCGTCAGATATTTTCCGACCATCGGTACCTTCACCTCGTCTTTCAATTTTTGCACTAATTCGCGTGTATACCTATATTTTCACCATGTTTTGCTACAGTCATGTGAATAGCTTGTGTCGTGTTCTTTGAAATATATTAAGTGATTATTTAAAGAACTGTGTTACGTACATTTTTGAACCCTCACCAATTTTCAGCACAATCTAGTCTCATAACAGGCACACAAAAAATATAAATTAAACATTTACAAATTCAGCAATCAATCAATAACAATTGTAACATTAAATGTTTAAATGTCTTATTCTGAAATTTTTACCATTCAAGGCTTTCTATTTTAAACGATTCAGTTTCAAATTGTTTACTTTTGAATATTTGATGTATAATTGATCATTCAGCTATTTTTTTAATGAATGAATATATTAATTTTAAGTTATTTTCACATTGAAATTATTTTATAAAGTTTGAATCAGACATTTCAATTTGCTTAATTATTAGGGATTTCCTATTGGAAAAGTCGAATTTTCAACGTAAAGATCTGTAAATTGTTTAATTTAAACGCGATTTAGAATCATATTGTAAAATAATTTTTGTACAATTTTTAAAACTCGAAATACAGTTTACTTTTCAAAACTATTAATTAATGTATATTGTTTTAATTTTAAATCCTTTCAATTAAAACTTTACGTTTAAAAATGAAGACATAAAATCAAAAAATTGTAAAGTAAAAGATTTTTAATTTAAGCGTTGTTGACTAAATGAAGTAGTATTTTAAACAGTTAACAACTAAACTAAACATTAAAAAAAAGTTGAAATCGAGATCTGCTCTAAGAGTTAGTAAAATATTGAAAACTGAAAATTGGGTTGAAAATTCAAAATTCAGAAAGTTCACGTTGCCATATTTATTATTTTATTTTAATTGCTTTAAATAATGAATAATTAATCAATATTTTTTTATCTTAAATTTGAAGGTAAATGTTCAAAATTTTTGTCTGATATAATTGCACATTTTTCAGGAGGTTCGAACAGAATTTCTTCCTGAATATATTTTACGGAAAATTTGAATATGTTAAATATGCTCCGAATTTTATGCAACTAGTAAAATAGTAAAAAGAAATTTAAAAAAAAAACATGCGGAAGCTCATTTTTTGTCGTAGGCTCAAGTAGGTTAGAGTTCAATATATTTAAGGCATTTTTCGTTAAGAGTTAGATTTTTTTAGTGGTAACTATAATTTTCCTAAAAGCTTGTACCATTAGGAAATTTCTTGTCCTTCTATAAAGTTACTTTCATAAATTGAGAAACGTCATTTGATTTTATATTTAGAAATTATATTGTTCCTACACAGTTATGCATTTATAAGGACAAAGAAAAAGATTATTCGTACTTAACTCGCGTAATTGTTCTACACTTAGTATAGTGATCTAGAAAATATCCTTCTTTTTCTTCTAAAATGGCTCGATGCCTAAAACTTGCCCCTTTCCCTGTAAAATGTCCACTGTATATTGGCAGAATTAAAACAAAATTTTAGGTATCTCTTAAACCCATGATTTGCCAAAAATTGCTTATGTTATTTTAGTTTCCGCTGTAATTGTGTTTTTTTACATTAGAATAGAAAAAGTATAAAATGCATCTGTACTGAAGTGAAATTACAAATTAATACTGGAAATTCAAAATGCAATTTTGTGCAAAAATGGATATGAGAGATCCCTAAATAGTTTTTTATAAATAATGACAATATTCAGGGAACATTTTGACACCAAAAGGAACAATTTGTAGTGCGAAGATTTTTGAAAAAAGCCTTTTTGACCACGCATAATTAATTCCTACTTTTTTTACAACTTTTAATAAATTTAGTTGACTACCACTTAAACATTTCAAATGGATAACGGAAGTTTTTTTAAGTATTATGTAATACTTTTTAAGGGATGTAGGGTCAGAATTGCTTTAAAGAATGTAATATTTAATACTTGAGTAGCTCATTATTCAGGAAAATTATACCTTGGGGAAAATCTGTAGATACCTGGCAACAACAAGGAATTTTTTTTACAGAATTTGAGCAGACGCCCTGAGATAATTCTTGGGATAATATTTTTTAATATTGTCATTGATATCTTTCAACATATAAAATATCTACAGAATATACCGATTATTAGTATAAATTTCCGCAATTCTTTCTCAAATAAGCTAATAATTACTTTTACATTTTATAAAATAAAAAAACTGAAATGTGTATGTATGTGTATGATAAATAGTTAATGAAGCCTGGAGCACCTGAAATTTCTGACCTAGCACTATAAGTTTATCACAAGTATCCAGCGAGCGACCATCCGAGCGTATAAACATATATAATATTAAGGATGGAAGTCCATGTAATAGTGTGCGTTCATAAACTTCTGTCCGTCTTTCTTTTTGCCATGCGCCAGCGTGAAACACAACATCACGTAGCCCTCATTGTTCGTATATTGGTTTAGAAAGATTGCAAGGCGTTCGTAACGAAATGTACAACATTCTGTTTCACTTTTTTCACTTTTTTCACTTTTTTCAGTCCTAGAGAAGAGGGCCTAGCGAGCATGGGGTTTTAGACCGTTTTGAGTTAGTACGAGTCTGGCTTCACAGGAGAGAGCACGAAATAAATGATTGGACTTTTTAATATATTTAAAAGTGTTCTCTTTTACTACACCTGCTTCCATTTTTTCCAACAGGTTATGGGCCCAGGCACATAGTTAAGGTGTACGTGTTTGTGTAAGGTGACAATAGGAAAAACATTTTTTTTTGTTGTGAAAATTGATATTAAAAAAAAGTGCACGTGTTGAGGTGAAAGTGTTAAAAAATTTAGTTAAAAAATGAGCGAAGACGCCAAAAAGTCAAAAAGGAATATCAAGCCTTTTGATGGCGAAAAGTATAGTATCTGGAAATACAGAATTCGTTCATTGATAGCAGA
>NC_046662.1:119391537-119393578 GCF_010883055.1 Belonocnema kinseyi
CTTTCGCTAGTAGATGCAAATGCCGCACTATGTGTGGGAATCGTCATAATAACGGCAATGACTAATAAAACTATCTCATCTTGTGTGCGCCAGATACTTTTAATGAAGTATAACCTTCTAATGAACTTTTATTTTTTGATCCCTTTGAAAAATCGAAACTAATTTTTTTGGTACCTGAATGCTAGTTTTGAAACAAAATACAGACTCATAAAACATTAGAGATATATGTGATGGATCGAAAGTGCCAAACAATTTCTTTTTCATGTTTTCATGGACCCAAACAATTAAAGTTTATTAAAGAGGAATATTAAAAAGTGATTATTTTGTACAGAATAGTATCCTGAAATTAAAAAAAAATTGAAAACAGTACACTTGAGTTTCGGTTTATGGGCAAAATGAATCAAAATTTTCCCTTCACAATTTTTCCAGGCTTAGGACTGGCAGCATCTTTTACTCTTCTATTTCTATTGTACAATTTTCCTTATTTTTTTTTGCTGGCGTGTTTAAAAATTTGTGGGAAATATGTGTTATTAATAATTCTTTGTTTTGTAATATTATTGTAATATTAATATAAGTTCAAGTGAAATAAATACTCGTACTAAGATAAGCAACAAATTTCCCTTCCGCTCGTATACTATTCATTTCAATTTTTTATACAACTATATTCTAATACTGCAAAATCGTGAAGTAATAATATTTCATGTACAGAGGTGGCTGAAAGCCTTCGCTTGCCTCTTTTTTGATGACAGATAAAGTTGTCTTAATTTTAATTATGCCGGAAATAAAAAAATTTCTCTTTAAAGGATTTATTGCTTTTAAACTTCTGTATAAAGTTAGGCCAGGGTGAAGCAAATTTGTCTATTTTTCAAGCATATATTGTAGAAATAGTGTACATTTCAAGATTTTTCTGAATGTTATATAACTTCCGAGATAATCAACATCTTTCAATGTTCTTAGGCTCACTTTTAATTTATTTTTTCACCGTATCACACCAGCAGTTAGAAAATTGTAAAAACATCTAATCTGTAGGCAAATTATAATCAAAATTAAATGAATATATATTTTGAGAAATTTAATAGAAACTTCATGATTATATGGTTCATACATTCTATAAATATACTTTTGTTACCACAAAGAATATTGCAATTTTCCCAACTTGTTTGTCACAATTACAAGTTATTTCAATTCGATGACAAGTTATTGATCATTTAAGAAAACATTGAAATTTACACAATTTTTGCAATTTCAACTTTAAAAAACGACAAATTGGCTTCATGTATAAAATTAGTACAAAATGTACAAACTAAAAATAGATATATATAATTAAAAGTTTGACATAAGGGCGACCGCAGAATTTCGCCGGGAGCGGGTGCTAATCTGAAAAACTGCACTCGCTCCCAACGAAATCGCGGTAAAATTTCAGCCACTACCACGTCTCACGACCGTGATTTTTGATTATCGCTGTATTAAACTTTCATGTTCATACGACTTTCCTACCGTTAAAAATCCAGATATTTAGTGCCAATAAGCTATTTTCTCCGTAAGTTTATTTTGTGTCATTTCAATGGATTTAATATGGTTTGAAAAGTGAATAAATCAATTTAAAATCTAAGAAAAAATTTTTAATCATTTTAAAAAAATCGAGAGTTTAAGGGTTTTTTCATGTAATTTAAAAATATTTTAAATTATTCAAACAGACTTTCGGTAATTTCAAGGGATTGAAGCGGAGTTATTTAATTACAAATTTCTTCAAATTTATAAACGAATTTTAAAAGATTTTAAAATATTTAAAAGAGTTCAAGATATTTTTAATGAATTTATGAGATTTTAACTCATTTTGAAAAATTTTTGATAAATTTTAGTACAATTTAAATTAGTTTTAAGACTTTAAAGTAATTTTAAACTATAAATAATGTTCTTGAATTCCTCTGTTAAATAGCTTGAAATCTTCGGAAATTTTTAGAGATCCTTGGAATTCTAGTAAATTTCTTAATATATATATATATATATTGATTTTTTAAAATCTTTTATAATATCATAA
>NC_046662.1:119393678-119402806 GCF_010883055.1 Belonocnema kinseyi
AAAAAAAAAAAAAAAAAAACTACCACCACCACCACCACCACCACAATTCACTTTTTTATATAATTGAGATAATCTTTGGAATCTGAGCTTATATTATAAGTAAGTTGGTGCTAAGAAAGAATAGCGCAGATTTAACCTTCTTGAAGGAAACTCAACACAATGACTTCATATGTGTTATGGTAATTTTATCACCGCTTCTCTAAGTAAAATGAAATTTTGTCCATCCTTATACAGGCCCAACGGTAGTAGTGCCAGCAAGTTGTGGCTAACTTTTTATGAAATAGTTACCAATGAATATATCTTAAAACGTTTGTACGTTTTCGCAACCTGCAGTTTTACCTAGTTACTATTACTTTGTGATAAATACTGAAAAATAAAGTTCGGCAGAGCACAAATAAAATAATCCCTCATAGCAATAGGATATACCAGGATATCCCATTTGATCCAATTTATCTCCCAGTTTGTCCCAAGGAGATCCCATGGATAACCGGTCAGATATCTCACAATGCGGAAATCTAGATATCCTCAGGATATCCCTGGAACTCCCTAATTTCCACAGCTGTCAGCTTTAAGCTGTTTAGGTCAGTGATTTTTTGAGACAATGTAGGCCTCCAAGATCTGATCACTCGCTCAAGCAGCACGAGTTTCAATTGCTTTGCCTTCATTGTAAATCTACGATATGCAACGTCTGAAATTGAAAATTAAAGCGTACTATTAAATTATTCTTTTATAAAAAATAAATTTATCACACAAGTGTCGAAATAATTGTCGTGTTTTCTTAATGCAGATTGGACACTTTGAAAAACTCAAAAGAAATTCCCTGGCAGACCTAGTATATATCCGTTATAATATACCTAATATAACGAAAAAAAACAGCAAGATGGGCATTTAACTTGTTGCAGTTCGGATTGTACATTACATTTGGCATTATAATATCACGGAGTAATTGCAATCATTTTTTTTCAGCATTAAAAATTTTTTTAATGTCATAACTTCTGCTAAAGGCGACTTCAAGTGCATCCATAGTCGCTTTAGTAGTATGCCGCTACTGAAAGAAGATGCGCTTGAATTCGCATCCAGCCTATGTTAATGACATCTTACTTTTTTTTGTTTTTCTCGCATGATAAGGAAGGAATACTATGTGAATAATATAGGGGTACGCTGTGGCGTATCCTGTCCGTTCATTCGGTCCAACGGGGAAGAATGCTATGCGAAATTGACGCACATAATGAAGAATTCAGTTTTAGTAAAAGGGTAATGACAAAGAATGTAACATTTGTGTGCATAAGAAAATTGAGTAAAATGTAAGATATGCTAATGTAAAACTATGGTATACAACCAAAGCCAGACATATTCCGCGCAATTTGATGTTTGTATTTCACTGGAGCCAAAGTAACTTTACTGACAAATATAAATGAGAAATTGTATTTTTTCAATAGGTGAAAAATTACCATTCTTAAATCGTTTTGCGAAAAAAAGAAACAATTTATAACCCGAAAATATGCAGTTTTTACAAAATAAGTGATTCTTAAAACTTTAACATTAGAATTTGAATTCTCAATTTTAAAAATCAATTTTTTAAGAAACTAGAATCTCTTTCGCGTTCTACGCGCGCGACCCACTAATTTACTTGTAATTATTCTATTTGGAAATTGAATTCAAGAAAATACCACGATAATCATTTTTACTTTAATAACTTCTTCTATTTATAAACGACTTCGCATGGGTTACAGATAGGACGAAAGACCGGGTTGTGTACTGGAATTTTGAAAACCCGAATAAACTCGGGAGGTGCTTCTCTACAGTTTTCCTCTCATCTGACCAAATGTTTAGGCAAATTCGAGTACTTCGAGCGAACTCGTACGTAGGTGCATTGTTACTAAACCTTAGTTAAAAAATGACCCTATTCGTTGAAAAAGAGCCAAATTTTAAACTTGTTATGAAACTTCTTTCAATAATTAATAATGAACAATTCTGGTAAATTTAACAAATAACTTAGAAAACATTCATCAGAAAGACAATCTTAGTTAACTTCGTAAACAAATTAAAATTATACCTCAACTCTTAATATGTTTATGAAAATTGTTTGAATGATTAATAATTATCATAAATTTACAAAGTAACGTGGAGAATGATCATCGAGACATTCTCAGTTCATTCCGTAAACAAATTATGCCTTTTCCTTGAAAAATATCCAAGCTATAAATACGTTGATAAAAATTTTTTAAATAATTAATAGTTCTAGATTTTCAAAGCATCAGAGAGGAAAAATCATCGGAAAGATATTCTTAGTTAATTATGGAATAAAATTAAGCCTACTCGTAGAAAGAAAAATAAACTCTTAATTTTGCAATTGAAATTGATTTTGAAAACAAATTAACTCGTAGGATAAAGGTCAAACTTTTAATTTTTTAGTTAAAATTGTTTAAATAACTAACATATCTTGTGAATTTACAAAGCAACATAGAAAACAGTGATCGGATAGACATTCTTGGTTGACTTCGTAAACAGACTTACTGGAAGAAAAAAGAGAAACACTTAATTTTTTTTTAAATTGTTTAAATCATTAATAGTTCTTGTAATTTTGCAAACCAATATAGAAAAAAATCATCGGATAGACATTTTTATTTGACTTCGAAAACATATTGATCCGTAGGATAAAGGCCAAACTTTTAATTTTTAAACTAAAATTGTTTACATAAATAATAGCTTTTGTAAATTTACAAATAATTAAAAACGAGATTTTTTTAAGAAACTAATGAAATTGTCAAGGAAAGAGATTATTTTTAAAATAAAATAGTTAACATAATAGTGACACTTACAACCAAACAGTTGATTTTTGAATCGAAGAAAATTACATTATAACGAAATTTCAATCTATGAAATAAATTTTAAACCAAAAATATGGACTTTCTCCTAAATAAAAATATTATTTCAACAAAACATGTTTCTTGTAGTTACATTATCAATTTTTCCACATAAAAAAAAATAATTTTAATAAAGAAAAATGATATACCAAAAATCCAACTTAGATGAATTCTCTACACAAAGTGTAATAGTTGTTATTTTAACAAGAAAACATTTCAATTATTAAGCAAAAGCAGTTAAATACTCACTTACAAAAATTATTCAAGCGGAAAAATGAACTTTTTAGAAGAAAGTTTATCCCCAAGCAACTTAACCAAATAGTTCAAATTTTAAGCAAAATAGACGAATCCCCCCGACTCTCCAAAATAAATAAATATGTCACCGAATAGCTGAACTGCTAAGGTAAAAAAATGAATATGCAACTGAATGATGGATTTCTTAAAAAAAGTCAATTGAAGTCCAACAAATATCCAGTACTTCAATATTCTAGGCAAAATAACGGATTTTCTTTTGATATTACCATAAAAAGCCTTCAATTTCTGCGGCTCGCAGAGTAATCTTTTTTGCCCGGTCTCTCGCGCCTGCACCTTCATATCTAAACCTTTCCCTGATAGCAATTTTAGCGCACCATGGGCGCATGGCACAGGCACGGCGTGTATATTTTCACGCACGATATGCGCGCAGATTTGTCATCCATGGAGGGGCATATGTCTGGCCCGTCGTGCCTACACGCACGTGCGTGCGTAAGTAGGGTCTTAAAATTCTTTGGTTTATGATAAAGGAAAGAACAAGTAAGATTTATTTTTCGATTTTCATGAATAAAATGTAAAATAAAACCATTTAGAATCAAAAATAAATAAAATCACACAAAACCGCCGAATAATAAATCGCATACAAATGTCCCTGAAAAATATAGAATGACCGGAAGACCATTCCTCTACGTTTTTTCGTGTCGCTGAATCAAGATATATGTCAGGTTCGCTTTATCATGTCGGGATTTTTTTAAAATAGCCTTTTTGGCTATTTTCTAAGAAAAGCACAGAGTGCGAACCTGACTTCAATATAAGAAACTTTTTGAAAATAAAACAATGAATCCCACGACCAAATTCAAAGAACTGCGACCAAATCTCTCTTACAATTTACAAGAAAAAAAAACACAAAAATTAAAAAAAGAGGAAAGAAAAATAAGAAGGCCACCCACCAAATCCCCTTCCTTGTTTCGTCTTCTATTAATTCTATTATTTTCAAATGAAAATGCAAAAACATTTACAATATATACCACCGTTTCGGTGCTCATTCAGCAAAAAAGAACATGTAAATAAAGTATCTGCTCTGGTAGTCATTATAAATGTTTTTGTATTGTGATTTGGAAATAATAGAATTAAAAAGACGAAAGAAAGAAAAAAGGAAGACATGGTTGCTTGCCTTCTCATTTTTTATTTTATTTTTGCTATTTTTGTTAATTACAATGGAGACATTCGATGGTGGTTGTCTGAATTTGGTCATTTGATTCTTAAGTTCATTTTCAGAAATTGCATACACTAACGAGAAATAGGAGTTTTTATTCGATATTTATCTAAGTTTAACTTCTTCAATTTTACCTTAAAATTTAAACTACGGCTTACGGCTACTTTCCTACATTCAATAAAACTATAGAGTGAAAAATTATCATTTTAAAATTGTGAAGATTGATAAATTTCTTCAACATGTCATATTAAAAATAAAAAGGAATGTAAACCCAGTGATGAGCGTTCAATAGAGAAAAATTAATATTTTCAGATTTCAGCGTAAAAGTGAAGATTATTCTATTATTTTGAATACGCTATTTTTCCATCTGTCTTAAATGAAATTATAAAAATAGGATATTTCACAAACTTATTTACTTCTATTTCCACAGCGGCCGCCGCATATGTTCCTATTCCCCAAAGGAGAACGTTTTTTCAATATATTTAATTCCGTGTAATTGTACTGACAGATAACCTCACAGACATGTCTTCTATTTCCCAAAAGTGTTCAATTTGTAAGATTATTTAATTCCTTGTAATAAATTCACAAAATATGTGTAATAAATTGTTTTAATGACTTCATGTGGAATATAAGTTTAAAAAATTTAACTCAAATTAATGCAAGTCCGCCTTTCTAGAGTTAAAATTATTTTCAATCACACATTTAAATAAATTTATTTGATGCATTTATTTAAGACGTTTAAATAAATTATTAAAATATAAATAAATATAAATTTGATAATTTTTCAAATTTATAAGATATAAAAAGATTTAATAATAAGAAATAGGTTAAATGAGTGCTTTCTTAAAATGTTACTAAGTCGATTGAGAGGAATAGGATTTGCACGTTTTCTCTTCCCGTTGCGGGATTTTTAGACGGAGGAAAAATCACGTATTCATAGGAATACAAATTCTTCATTTATTTGAATTTAACGCTTATTACCGGGAAGTCTTATATTATTCAATTCCTGTCGAATAATCTTTCTTGCACTTTTCCCTAGATTAGAAAAATTAGGGATAAAAATACACAAAGTTCTAAGAAAATTTGCGTGAATAAATATTTGTAATTTTCTTTGAAAGAGATAGTATATATGGACGCACATTTCATTGCAGAAATGAGGCTTATTAACACTTCCAACTAATTAATAAAAAACAAAGCTATACATAAGAAACATAATATAAAGTTAAACTTTTATTTTATTTTTATATATTTGGACTTTGCACACAATTATTTTATCAAACATGATTCTTTGCAATTTTTTAGACTTTAAATTCAAAATTCTGGTCTATAGTAGCTAATAATTATTCATTTATATTACTTACTTCAGCAGATTGCAGAGTGCATTCATAGTGCGCGCACGTGCGCGTCGCATATTTTCGTCTCCGGGTGTCTGTATGCATGCCTGCCCTTGGCGACGCAGTGTGCACGCATTTAGTGCGCATTCACAAAGTGATGGCAGGACAGTTGCATTCTTGCAAGCATTTCGTGCGCGCATAAATTGCTATCTGGGTTTATTTTTTAGATGTTCGTCCCAAATATCAACAGCCGTGTTCCTCACCAGAATTGTATCTTTATGAGTTAGCTTAAGTGACTCCCATACAGATTAATCTAAAGAAACTGCGTCGTTGATGTAAACCTGCAACAAGAAAATTTTGAACCTGTTAAGGGGCTTCCTCAGACTTCCTTTTGGTATATTTGAGACCGATCGCGCGCTCGAACGCGCATGTGTTTTCCATTTGAGATATTTTGTAAGTATTTGTGTTTTTTGCAGTTTGGACTAATTTAAATAAATTCAAAACAACCTAAAGCAATTTGTCAGCCCTCTCAAACTATTTTTCAATCCGTGCCACCAATTCTTTCAAATGAATGAGACTTTTTGAAACCAATCCGATGAATCTGACATCAGTCCGAATGGATAAGTGTGAATCCGAAAGAAAACCGAATGAATCACAATCCAACCCTGGCGGAACGAAGGAACCGATTGGAGCCTCTACAAAGTACCCATTTGGTTTCTTTTTTAAAAAAACTCGAAAAAACAGCAAAATCAACTTTTAAATGGTTGAAATTCGGATTCTACGTTAAAATTCCCTATAGAAGGTCACGGAATAATCGCAATAATTTGTTTTGCAACAATAAAAAGTTTAAAAAAATATAAGACGTAAAAGACCTGTTGACTGCTACACTTCAAACGCATCACCTGTAAGTAGCAGTCAACAGGCGTTATACGTCTTATATTTTTTTAAACTTTTTACTGTTGCAAAAAAAAAAACTATTGCGATTATTCCGTGACCTTCAATATGGGAATTTTTACGTAGAGACCGAATTTCAACAATTTAAAAGTTGATTTTTCTGTTTATTCGATTTTTTTAAAACAGGAACCGAATGGGGACCCAATGGGGTCTTTACGGGTACTTTTTAGAGGCTCTATTCGGTTCCTTCGGTCCGCCAGCGAATCGGAAACAAACTTTCACTCTATCCAAGTTAATTTGAAGCCAATCCAAACCTAAATTTTATTTTTTTCAAATCCGGGGGTATATATAAACTTGAATCTTAACACACCTTTTAATCATTTTCAAACCATGCGCCTAACACAATCAGGACACTTCTCAAAAATACCAGGTCTGTCCCAGTTTTTTTTTCGGAAAAAGTATAAGTCCAAACCTAGGCAGAACTAGTTTTTCGGGAAGTGTGCTATGTGGGTATTCCGATACATCCGAGGCTCATCCAAAACATCTTTTCAATCCTTCTCAATTCTCGTACAAACATTAACTTGAATCCGAATTAATACAAGCTAGCAATTCAATTATTTCCAATCCGAATGAATGTATCCATTTCTAAAAAATGTCTAGAATTTTACGTTTTTTGCGTATATTTCGACGTTATCCGGAGATCAGAATATGTGTTAAGTTTTTTCAATAATAATAAAAAATTTCATTTTGTATTAATTTTTTAAGATTTTGCGTATGTCCCATGGTTTTTGAGATAATTCACATTTTTTATTTTCTCCTTTTGATAATCTTCTTATTAGGTTAATTTGTAGTCCTTTGTATAAAGCGCTGAATATTTAATCAGTTTTTACATATCTCACAGTTTTCAAGTTAACTTAAAATTTTTATTCTGAAACTCTTTCTGTTATACTAATTCTGAGTGGCCGATGACCATTAGGGAATGATATAGTTGTGGGTGGTCGAGGATCTTTATTAAACAGTGAAAATTTGTTCAGTTCCCGCGCTTCTTTCACCGTTTTCAAGATAAATCAAAATTATATTATTTATTTAATTTTAAATAATTCTATTGACTCATTTTGATTTTGTCGAAAACAGTCCTGCCCTGCAAACTCCTTAAAATTTGTCGGTTGTTCATGTATCTCTGATCGTTTCCGATATAATTCAAAAAATGTTATTATTGTTTTGAATTGAAAGTTTTTTTTATTAGATTAGTTACAGTTGTTTAAGAATACCCCTCTTTCAAATTGTTTAATTTTATAGAATCTATTTGTTGCTTTAGATCGGAGTAACCGAGAATCATCCCCCTTTTGAATACGTTGTCGGTTTCCGCTCCACCCTCACCGTTTTTAAGATAACTAAAAATTTACATGTTTTTGGGCTTAAATTTAGCTACTTCGAGTTGGTCGAAAATAAACCCTCTCTGCAAAAACCTTTAAATGTACTTAGTTATTACGTTTTTTGACCGTTATCGAGATAACTTAAATTTTTTATTTAAAAAAAATTGTATTTATTTGTTTATGTCGGGGTGGCTGAGGTTCATCCAGCTTAAGGAAATCCTGAAAATCTGGTCAGTTTTCGCTTATTTTTTACCGTTTTTTAGACAATTCAAAATTTTCATTATTTGATTTGTATTTAAAAAATCTTATTATTGGGTTCGATCATGTAGGGTGAAACAAAACCCTTCTTTTAAAACCTTCAAATCTTGGTATAAAGGCATTCCCTTCATCAAAAACCTGAAAATGTTTTTTTAATTTTCACGTATCTGTGACCCTTTTAGAGGTAATTCAAAATTCTGGATTTTTTCCCCAAAGAGGGGTCTTTCGAAAAATCGTCTAGTTCTTATTTTCTAATTAATTAAAATTTGATGCATTTCACGCACCTGGAAAGGAATAAACCTCCCCAGTGAGTATACCCATGCTGAACGGAATATCCGCTTGTCTCATTTCTTAATGAAATAGTGAGAGGTTCAAACTGTTATTTTTTCGACGATACTGTAAACAGCATAAACTCACGATTTAGACAGAGTACCTACCATGTCTCACTCAACCTTCCTAATGTTAGAGAATTAGAGCCGGTTAAGAGAAATTAAAAATTATGAAAATATTAAGGAATTTAATTTTAGTATGCGTCATTAGGTTCATTACATAACGAAAGTATTATATAGAAACGTTCTAAATACAAAGTATGTACTTTTTAATTCGAAATTGTGTCTTCGAAAAATGTTCCAAAAAGTTCCTCATTTCTTAATGTTTTCAATTTTACAATTCTGAACTTTAACGGTAAGCGATAAATTCTAAATTGTTCCCTGTTATAAGTTGAAAACTTTGCAATTAAAATTGAAATGGTTGATTTTCGAATAGTATAATTGAAATTTTAAACATTGTTAAATTCTGAACGATAAAATGTACTGAAAGTAATATAAATGTTTAAGGCGAAACGGTAGGTTTGGCTGAGCACGGCAATGACTGCAGTGATATCTAAAAGAAAATCGGAAATACAGTCTAGTGCCCCCTGGCAAGTATGAAG
>NC_046662.1:119402906-119406899 GCF_010883055.1 Belonocnema kinseyi
TATTTTTAAACTTACATAGAAATGTCATGATTATATGTTTCATCTATTCTACAAAAATGTTTTGTTACGGAAAAAAAATATTTGCAATTTTCACAAATTTGTGATTCTAATTCAACTTCTTGCAATGTCGTAAGAAATTTTTAAAGATTTATACTATTAGCTGCTGTGATACGGTGAAAAATTAGCTTTAAAATGAACCCACGAACATTGAAAAATGTTGATTATCTCTAAAGTTATTATACATTTTAGAAAACATGTAAATGTATACCATTTTTGCAATATCTACTTATAAAATAGATTAATTGGCTTAATCTTTCATTATCGAAAAAATAATTAATATCACAGAGAATTTCCCAAATTTTACGAATCCGACTTGAATGATTTTGAAAAACGCTTTTTTAGTTATTGGAAATACGTGTCAAACTCCATGAGGCTTGCACCACCTCTACATACAACTTGTTTACAACAATATTTGTTTAACGAATTTATGACTATCTCGCCCAATATGTGATCTTTCAAATTCTTAAAACCTATTCAATGTTTATATTGCAAAACATGAGCATTTCCTGGAGAAATTAAAAATTCCCTAATACTCTACTTGAACGAAAATTTAATTTTATGATCAGGGGAAAAATTCCCCAAAACCCAACTTAAACAAAATTATAATCTTCAGAAGTAAATCTTTTGTGATATAAGATATATACAGATGTCTAGTGTATAGTTTTACTTTAAGAAGGCCGTAAATAATGATTATATTGTGAGTGTGGTTTTTCCACTGATTAAGCATAATAATGGATGGAAAATTTATGAATCTTGGGACCACTGTCCCCGTTTGAATAATAAAGGTAGTTAAATGGGGCAGTATTCAATTAATTGCCACCTACCTGCTCCACTAAGCCTAGACCAGTGGTCGGCACGCTCTAGCCCTGGCTGCCCTACGACCTACTTTCAGGGCAGTACCTGCGAGCTTGGCTCAGTAAAGGTAGTTAAATTTGCAACTAAAGGAATGAATTTCTAACTAAAATGGTAATTATTTAACCAAAAAAATGAAGTTTGAATCAAATAGAGGGATTCTTAATACAAGAGATTAAGTATCAACCAAAAAATTTAGTTTTCTACTAAAAAAGATAAATCTTCAGCTCTCTATAATAAATAATTAAATATTTGAATTTTCAACCAAATGAACCAAGTTTCATTCAAAAAGTTAAATTTTTAACCCAGAATGTTATCAAGTAAATAAATAAATTTGGAACCAAAAAAATCAAGTTACAACAAAATAAATTAATTCTCAATCCAAAATAATAAGTATCAACATAAAGTTTAATTTCCTACTGATAAAATAAATTGTTAAATTCTCAGTTAAATAATTTATGGTTTGAGAAAGAAATTAATTTTCGATAATATAGTAAAATTTTCAATTGAAAAAATCAATTTTCAATGAAAAAAATACAAAGAATTTTCAACAAAGTAGTTGAATTTTCAACGAATGAATTTAAGTTTCATTTAGAAAGCTAACTTTTTCACTTAGAATATTAATTTTCTACGGAAAATACCAATTTTCAATTTAAAAAAATTTCCATCAAAAATCAAATATTTCAATTTACAACGACAGAAATAAAGTTTCAAGCAACACGAAGAGTTTTTAACCTAGAATATTAACTTTCTACCAAAAAAGACAAATTTTCAAATAAAAAAAAGCATTTTTTTACTCAAATAGTTGATTTTTGATATAAAAATAAATTTTCTACGAAATGCCTTAATTTTTATCTGAGCACAAATTTCCGTACAAAAAGGAATATTTAAGCAAATAGTTGAATTTTCAAACAAAAAATATAACAATTTCACCCAGAATGGAAGTTATATTTAAGATGAAAAATTCATTTTCAGCCAAGAAGAAAATCGAATTTTCAGCCAAGATATATTTTTAATTCAAAAGATTAAGTATCAATTAAAAATTATAATTTTCTACTGAAAAACCTAAATCTTTACCAAAACAAGCAATTGTTAAATTTTCAGTTAAAACAATTAATGTTGAAGGAAGAAATTCTTTTTTAAGAAAATAGTCAAATTTTGAGTCAAAAAAATAATTTACCATTAAAAAAAAGAATTTTCCACCAAAAATGGAATAGTTAAATTCTCACCAAAAAAATAGAATTTCAAACCAAAACCTGAATTTGTAAGTTTAAATATAGATTTTCTACCGAAAAAAATCAATTGTCAACAAACTAAATGAATTTATTAAAAAATATATAGTTGTTCAATTTTCCATTGAGGAAAGTGGTGGTGGAAAAATTAATTTAACAAAGTAGTTTAAGCCACGAATTCAATTTTTTAACCAGAAAGACGAATTTTCAGCACACAAAGATTTCCCAGTCAAGAAGAAAAAAAAAGTAATTGAACTTTCAAGTCAAAAGACGAGTTGTTTTGTAAAACAGTTGCATTTTCAAACCGAATCTATTAATTTATCACCAAAACAGTTAATCTTTAACCAAAAAGTTGCAGTTTTAACCAACAAGAGAATAAACTGACAAAGCGACATTTTTAGGTGAATAATTGTATTGGAATAAAAAAATTTAAGAAAAAAAACTAAATTTTAAACAAAATAGTTCAATTTTCAACTAAAGATTTGAAACTTGAAAACAACATTAATTTTTAACAAAGTGGTTGAATTTCTATCCAAGTAGTTGAATTTTCATTGTACAAAAATTAATGTTCAGCTAAATATGAAATAGTTCAATTTTCAAATAAAAAATTAATTTCAAACTAATAAATAACACATTGAACCCTAGATATCGGACCCCTAATAAAGTTCTTCCGAACATTGACGCCACGCCGAAAATAGGAGTAAAAAGAGTTGCGATGGGTGTGCAGCCCTCTATCTGGGTAGTTCCCCACCAAGGCCAGTCCCAAAATCGACCCAATATCAAAGTTTCAGTGTAGTTGATATATCAAACGCAAATGATGACTCTAACTAAGCTTACTCTGGCGATTTCTTTATTTTCACTGGCCTATAAAATAATACAATCTTTTGGAAAGTTTTTAATATACAATCTTTTATATACTGAATAAAAAAATTTTAATTGAAAAAATTAAATTATCTAACTTATTATCATAGATAATTATTTAAATAGCAAATTCCTGACTTTTACAAGATTTTTGTCTAAGTAACTGACACTAACCAGTCAACAAAATCCATTCGTTTTTCCGATTTACAGGTTTTAGCTAACCTGGAGTAAGCTCACATACACTTAGGTACATGAATAGATCGAAAAGTAGTAGAAGAAATTAAGTCTGGTGGAGCCTGACCATACCTGAAAATGAAGCAAAAAGTTTGCCGACCACTGCTCTAAGGCAGTGGTCAGCACGCTCTTGCCCTAGGCAGGGTAGCCTGCCCTGGCTGCCCTGTGACCTACTCTCAGGGCAGTACCTGCGTGCTTGGCGAGATCATCCCTTTCCTCAGGGGTCCTTGGTTATAAAATGGGAAAAAATGTGAGATTAAAAAATTCGTAATTTTGCGATGAGTGACTTAAAAGTAATATATTTGGCATCTATGTATTGTTCCGATTCCAAAGACATGTAATTTGTCTATAAAGGTTGAAAATTTGAGAAGTATTTAGTATTAAATTGACTGTCAATCTGATGTTCCTTGATTATAAACTCCTTCAAATTTTTAACTTTTCTAGACAAGTAATATATCATTGGAATCGGAAAAATTCGTAGATGCTGATAATGCTATTTTCAAATCGCTAATTAAAAAATTAAATGTTTTAAAATTTCCTTACTTTGACATTCCTGTGGACAAAAGACCCTTGCTGGAGTAAGCTCACTCACATTAATGTACATGAATAGACCGAAAAGTAGTAGAAAAAATTAAGTCGGTTGGAGCCTGAGCATACCTGAAAATGAAGCAAAAAGTTTGCCGACCACTGCTCTAAGGCTAGGCTGTTTTGGAACAAATTGTCATATTTGGGCCACTGTTCGGGTCTTCGGGGC
>NC_046662.1:119406999-119465439 GCF_010883055.1 Belonocnema kinseyi
GCCCGCCAAATAGAAAAGTATATCAATCAACATTAAATAAACAAAAGTGCAAATTTTGCATTATTTTTCGAGTGTTTTGGTAGAAAAAAAAACACTTTTTTTACCAAAATCTACGGAAAGATAAATTGATTAGAAATCACTTTTATTTTATTGATATTAAAACTGTAGTTTCGAATATAATTTAATTTCGAGAGAAGCCCGCCAAATAGAAAAGTATATCAATCAACATTAAATAAACAAAAGTGCAAACTTTGCATTATTTTTCGAGTGTTTTGTTAGAAGAAAACACTTTTTTACCGAAATCTACGGAAAGATAAATTGATTAATAATCACTTTTATTTTAATGATATTAAAACTGTAGTTTCGAATATAATTTAGTTTCGAGAGAAGCCCGCCAAATAGAAAAGTATGTCAATCAACATTATATAAACAAAAGTGCAAATTTTTCATTATTTTTCTAGTGTTTGGGTAGAAAAAAAACTTTTTTTTACCGAAATCTACCAAGAGATAGATTGCTCAATAATCACTTCTATTTTATTTAAATACTAAAAGTGTAATTTTGGATATAATTTGATTTCGAAAGAAGCCCGCCTTATCAATATATGTAGCAGTAAACATTAAATAATGAAAATTTTAATTTTTGTATCATTTTTCAAGAGGTTTGGCAGAAAGAAAACCTTTCTGAAAGAATCTCACATTATTTGATCTGGAATAAATGGGGTCATAAGCAAGGGCTTCGTCTCGATCTGAGGTATACGCAGGTATAAGTTCTCCAATGTTACCGACATTGCAGTTTTCGCAAGGATAGTCTCAAGTCAAGAATAGATCAGTAGTGACCACTGGCGGTAAAGCCGGGAACTAAAAAACCGGTTTTCCGCAGAATTTTTCCTGGTTTATTTTACTTTGTTTTCAGCAAAACCTTGTTTAAATAAATGAATCATTTAATCTTTTTTTATTGGTATTATGTTTATTAGTACTTTCCGCATGGCGGGCTTCTCCCATTTTTAACATCCAAAATTTTCGGAATTCGATAATCTCAGATTTTGTTAATAAAAATTTTTAAAAATGAAAAAAATTAATTTTGAAGAGAAGCCCGCAATAGATTTCGATATACTTTTAACAGTGCAAATAACAAAATTTGAATTAATGTATTATTTTGGGAGTGGTTTTGCTGAAACTATTTGGAGGAAGTTACCGTTTCACCTTAAGGGTTTAAGTACACAAAATTTATGTGCCACAATACTTCGCGAATACATTTTTTTGTAACTTTTAGATGAATATCGGATTTGATTAATTTTAAAGTGTATGCAGTGTATATTTTAAATTTTCTAAATATTTTTGGTTTAAAACTCATTTTGATTTAGGAAGTTGTTTCAGAATAATATCATTTTGAATTATTAAAATTGAGAATTTTTTAATTTTCACTGATTAGAATAAAGGTGACTTTATTTACTTTTTCCAAAAATGTGTACAATTAATATTCACGTTTTTATTTCTCTCAACCAGATCTCATTCTCTGATATTAGTAAGGTTGAGTGAGATATAACAGACACTACTTAGTCTAAATCCTGGGTTGACGCTGTTTACAGTATCGTCGAAAAAATAACACTTTGCACCTCCCACTATTTCATTGAGAAATGGACCACATCGATATTCCGTTAACCACGGTTACACTTACGGTGGCGCACATTGTTTTATCTGTGAAGTGAATATTAAATTCAAACTGCAAAATTAACTGCACAATTACCTTTACATTAATAATTTCAAATTTTTTTGGGAACCGCGATCTTTGTTGTGCATTTGGCCCGACATCTTGAGCGTTCCTTTCTGACCTAATGGTCACAATCGGTGTTGCTACTGATTCCCCTTCTTTTAAGTGCCCTGTTTCTGTAGCAATTATTCCGGGGTTTCCCTTAGGAGAAACAATAATATCTCTGGTGTCAATTTCTGGTGAAATTACGAATGTGGGAGTTAATGTAGATTTGTCCTCCCTATAACTCTCTCTGTTTTGTAATAGAATATGCTTGCCTGAAGCATCTTTTCCACCAGGAATTTTGGATATTAAAAAAAAAAAATTCATGAAGTAAATCCTTATAAAAAAGTTTTTAATAAATAAGATGTGTGTATACCACTTGAATTACGTAACGGGTGATATGCTCTCGCCAAGCCCCCACCCCCATAAAACCTGTAGGAAAATACCCCCCCCCCCCTACTGTAAGTAATTTATGGTTTCCAGAAATAATAAGATGTGGGACTTAAAACTAATGGATTTTTTTTTATAATCAATATGATACATGCTTTTTAGTGTAAAACGTATGCACCAAACTCTCGCTTTCAGTCCCCCCGTTTTCGGCCTTCGCAGAACTTCTGGCACCCGCAGTTTCTGAGGTAGCAAGGCGCGAGCGGTCGTGATTGTCGTCTTGGAAGAGTCGCAGTGCGCGAGTACTCAGTCGACTATATTGCACAATAGCAGTTATGCCAATTTGATTTTATTTTTTATTTTCTGTAACCATTAACATTCCAATAGCAGCATTTTAATCTTGTGATATTTTTACCGTTTGATCTTTGATAAACGGAATAAAGAAACATTGCAGTTACAAAATTAAAAATTTTCAAGTAAAAAAGATCAATTAAAAAAAGTTAATTCTTAATTTAACAAAGTTCTTAAAAGAAAGGAATTGGAGACAATTAAAGAAATTTTTTAATTAAAAAGACAATTTCAAAAACATTGCCGGATTTTTTACAAAAAAGAAAAAATTCATTTGGACCTTTTACCCAGAACACAGATGAATTTTAAATAAGAAGTACATTTTCTACCAAAAAACTTCGTTTTCCTACCAAAAAGGATGACTTTTTATCTACATTGTTAAACTTTAAACTAAAATTCTGAATTTTCAGCTAATACAGATACAATTTCTACTAAAACAGGTCAATTTTAAAATCAAAGACAACTAAAATAGTTGTATTTTCAGCCAAGAAAGACTTTAGTTAACTTTGTAACACAAAAGTGTGAATTTCAAACATGATATAACTTTACTACAAAAAGGTTTAATTTTTGACTAAATAATAAAATTTATAAGTAAAAAGATAATATTCAAGAAAAAGGAATTGATAAAAAAGACATATAAGCATAAACGCAAGACAAATAATTTACTGAGAAGAATAATAAAAATTATCAATTATATATAATAAATACCATAGTTTTTTTTACCAATTTTTTATTTTCCCTGACTATTAATAATTAGAGGCCAGGATCTCAAACCTGTCACCTTTTAAACCTAGAATCCTTTCTGAACTGATAAAACAATTAAAAATTTAGACAATTTTAATTATTTATTTATTCCTTCGAGTTATTTGTTTCATTTCATAATTTTTGAAAAATTAAGTACATTAATAATGGACCCTTGCGTACAAAAATATCTCGATTCCTTCTAAAATCCAAAGTATTTTACCTTGTCCTCCTTTACACTGTTGAAATCCTCGTTTATATCCGTAGGACCGATACTTGCAGCAGCTTCCCTTGCCTTCTGGGAGGGTATTCTGTAGCGTTTGTTATTGAGCAGTGCATTTTGTACTTGATCGCTGATGTCCTCTTCAGTAGCTGCAGAATATGAATTTTGAGCAATTTGTGCAAGTTCCTACATACCTATATTTTTTAGTTAATTGTGGCAAGCCGTTTTACTTTTAAATAGTATCCATGATGAAGAACAGAAAAGAAATGCAACTTCTCTGATCATAAATTTTCAATAAAATACATGAAAATAGTTTAATTTTTAATGAAATAGTTTAATTAAAACCAAAAATATGGATTTTTAGCAGAAAAGTCCATTTACAAAGTGTCAATACAAGTGTTACACGATAAAAAAAATTTCAGCTATATTGATGAATTTAATTTTCAACAAAAGAGTCGACCCCAAATATCAAGGTGAGTCTTAAAAATATGAATTTTTAATGAAATAAATCAACTTTGAACTAAGGCGTTCAATTTGCAAGTAAAAAAAGATAAATTTTCAACAAAGTAGTTACATTTATTGTATAATTAGACATAAAAAAATTTTGTTTTAGCAATTTTTTAACAAATTGCTGAATAATCAACCAAACTAGATACATTTAGACCCAAACAGTTGCATTTTTAATCAAAAATGATGAATTTTCAACGCAGAAAATTCATTTTTGATAGAAAAAGACCAATTTTTAGCAAAACACATGAATTTCTAATTAGAAAGGAGCAATTTTCAACCAGAAAACATCAATTTTTAATAAAAATATTAATTCAAATCAAAAATTAAATATTTACCTTCTTAATTAAAAAAAATTAATTATTATTAATAATAAAAAAAACGAATTTCCACCAGAATAGTTACATGTTTAACCAAATATTCCAACCTAAAAGTGATTTTTTATCCGCAGAAGATTAATTTTATAAATATAGAATAGTTTAATTTTTTATCAAAGAGGTGAACCAAAAGAACGAAGACGTACGAAGATACAAGATACGAAGATACAAAAAAAATAAAGTTTTGCCCCATACATTTAGGTAGATTGTTTTCCCCTCATAATTCGAGAAAGTGAAGTTAGTTGCTAGTTGAAGTGAAATACCTAAATAGCTGCCGTTCGCGCGCTTATTTGAATATAAGAAATTACATTTTTTTATGCATTATATATCATTTAAAATAATTATATTTTAATATCTTCAAGTGGCACATGGATGCTTTCTAATATATCTGAGCATAAGGTTCAAAAATAAAAAGAGTATTAGATAAATAAAAAATCTGTTATTTCATGTAATATTCTTTGATTTTTGCTACTAATCTATCCATTTAAAGTTGTACATATTAAGTAAAATGAATATAAAAATTTTATTGCAAGTACATTTTGAAATATTTAACATTTACTTACCGAGAAATTAAAATTGAAGTTTTATGAACTTCCAATATGAAATAGAAACTCAGTCGAACTTATTTAAAAACTTTCAAAACAGTATATTATATAAAAGGTAATATTTTTTAAATTACTTATGTAGAAGTTAAATTTATTTTTGATTATAAAGCATCGACGCGTTCGAAACCGGTTTTCCGTTACTTTTCAAGATGTGAAAAATGTCAAACTTTTCAAAGATTGTAAGGGACAAGTGAAGAATAGCGAAAACTAAAATTCCCGACATTTTTAAAATTAGAACATTCTTGAATAATACATTTATCGAAATTATAGAATTGCCGAAATATTATAATCCCGAATTGTCCCTTTCCCAAAGAATATAATTCATGATAGAAAATTGCCTATTTATATAATATCCGAACTAGGAAGTTTGAAATATATAAAATTCCCGAATAGAAACGAATTATTAATTGTTTCTTATTAAATATAATTTATTTATTTAAAATGAAAGAATCAAATATGTTTATCAAAGAAAGACATTTTTTATTCAATTACAGTTTTTAAGAATTATTGTTTCAATTTCAAATAACAATACTTGAAAAAATTGTAATTCTGCATGAACAATCCAGTCTCAAAATTTGCATAGTATTTCAAAAAGGACGAAAAACGATTGTGAAAAATCGAATTTGTAGTTTAAAAACAAAAGTGCTGAGTTGAATGCTGCAGTTAACTTGTTAGCACGCTGTTTTAATTTTTTTAAATTCCATTTGTAAACACTTTTTGCTATTTTTAATTCAAACAAATGTGCTAAAAAGGTATTAACATTGCAAAATTTTGATAAAAATATTTGTTCCTTATAATTTAAATAAACAAATAAATAATATATATTAAAAAAAGAATTTCTTTAATTGTTTCGCATGGGAAATTTTATAGTTGGAATATTTTATAATTTGAAAATTGTCTGTCAGGAATGTTCAAATTCGGAATTTGATAATTGTATAATTTGAATCACCATTGCTTGATAAATAAATGCTAATTTTTCAACATTCACCTGTCATAAAATTTGCATATCCATTTTAATTAATATAGAAAATTTGAAATGCATAATTTAGTAACAATAATGCATTTTTTTAGTTAATTGAATAACACGATATGAATTATTTCAGGAAAAATCATTTTACTTTCTCAACCTTATGTTCAGAATATATTAAAAACCGCCGTATATAATTTTTATTTCACGATTTAGTATCCAAACTACCCAAATATTGAATTATTAAATAGCCTCAAAATAAAAAAGTGAGGTTCATGCAGACTACATAGGAGCTGGGGAAATGCAAACAACATTTATTTCCATGCATTACAGAACAAGCATGATCAAGATTATATTTTAAATTCGAGTTATTTGACGTTTTATGTTTTTTAATTGATTTGCGAGAAAATTTTAACTTTCATTGAATCTTTTACAGAACTCTACTGGAAAACCCTGCTTTGGGGATCTCGTAGCTTTTCCTGTTACAGTACATTTGCCGGAAACAGGATCTTTTCACACTGGGCATGCATCATTTGGATCACCACAAGAATTTTAGGTTATAGATCCCATGAAAAAAGAATCCATTGAAAATACAACTATGCGAATTGCGTATTTGTCATTTGCAGATTCAGAATATTAACACTGAATCGGTTTGCGACTATGTGAGTCGGTTATTTTCTCAAGCAGCTTCGAATCTGCCATGTACTGCAATAACCATTTCAAGCAAGGTCATATTCAATCAGTTTCCCTCTTTTCGAATGCAAGCTTTTTTAACTTTATCAATTATCTAAAGATTTAAAGGAATCATGCGTGAAGCTAATAGATTCCTTTTGCTATTTCAGTTCTAGACGTTGTAAAGTCTTTTGCGGCATACACTGCCCTGCAAAATTTTGGACTCAGAAAAATCTTTTTTTGTTTTTGTATTTATCGCTTTAACTATACCGTACCTAAAAAAATGTATATTTAAAAGGTTGATTGTTTTTGAAATTCTGTTTAAAATAATCCCAGGGTGAAGCCAATTAGTCTAGTTTTTAAGTCGATATTGCAAAAATAGTGTAAATTTCAATGTTTTTTTTTATTTTGAATAACTTCCGACATAATCAACATTTTTCAATGTTCTTGGGCTCGTTTTCAAGGTTTTTTTTCACCATATCACAACAGCCTACTAATATAAATTGTAAAAAATTTCTTTTCGAATTGCAAGAACTTGAATTTGCAATAAAAAAGTTGGGTAAATTTCAAAACATCTTATCTGTAGGCAAATCAGAATAAAAGTTAAATAAATATATATTTTGGGGAAATTACATAGAAAATTCATGATTATATGTTTCATATATTTTACAAAAATATTTTTATTGCTAAAAATAATATTTCAATTTTTCCCATTTTTTTACATATTTAAGTTCTTGCAATTCGAAAGTAAATTTTTTACTATTCATACTCGTAAACTGTTGTGATACGGTTAAAAAAAGCTTCAAAATGAGCCCAAGAACATTGAAAAACTTTGAGTATTTCAGAAGTTATTGAAAATTTAAGAAAACATTGAAATTTACACTATTTTTGCCATATCTACTTAAAAACTAGACAAATTGGCTTAACCCTGGGCTTATTTTAAACAAAATTTCAAAAAAAATCAACCTTTTAAAGAGAAATTTTTTTAGCTCCGGTATACTTAAAGCGATAAATACAACAATAAACACGATTTTTCAAAGTGAGTCCCAAATTTTGCAGGGCAGTGTATAAGTTAGTGTAGAATATATATTAGTAACGATTAAAAGTCTTTAAAAAAAACCAATCGGTAGCAATGTGGAATTCCAGTGACAGATACGCTGTTCAGAAGCCTTCTAAACCCATTCAACACAAGTGAATGGGTTTTTTTTTCCTACGATAGTGGTATCGAAATTGTCTGCACGCCGACCCTGGCGCACAGTGGGAGGAAATGCACTTTTTTCGTTCAAAAATGTCCAGAGCCTTCAATTTTGGTCAGATTAAATTTTTTTTCTTAATGTTGAAATATGAATTTTTTATCACTATGTCGATTGGAGGGCCCCTTTGACGTCAAAGGGGTCGGATTTTCCACCGATTTCGCCGATGTTTCGTTTTGGTTATGTGCACATCGAAAATACAAGTCGCAAAATATTGTTTAAAAAAAATGTCAAGGAGGGTTTCGTAAAAACCAATAGAGAAAATCTACCGAAAAAATATATATTTATGGTATGTGCAAAGAATTCATTGAAAAAGTACTTAAATGTAGTCTTTTAAATTAAAATTATTTCTTGAAAAAAAGATCCTACTCCATCTTCACTCCATTGGGAATCGAACCACAAAACTTCTGATTTCCGGTCAGATGCTTTTCCAATTAAGCTATTAGAAGGATCAGAATAAGAACTCTTAATTCAAGAACATAACGCTAATTTTTAGCTAGGTATTAAAGGTACAAGTAATTATTAAAATTTTTTTTAAATTTATCTGCTATATCATCAGAGATTATACCTTACCGACAGTAGATCAACCCTCCAAACCATGAAGGCAGAAAATCTACACAATATCGATCAAGTTAAGAATCTTCAATAACAGAAAATACTTAACGATTCCGAATGGAGTGAAGATGGAGTAGGATCTTTTTTTCAAGAAATAATTTTAATTTAAAAAATATTATTTTCCATCTAGTCTTATTAAGGCGTTAAGCATTTTCTGTTATTGAAGATTCTTAACTTGATCGATATTGTGTAGATTTTCTGCCTTCATGGTTTGGAGGGTTGATCTACTGTCGGTAAGGTACAATCTCTGATGATATAGCACATAAATTAATGAAAAAATTTTATAATTAAATGTAATCATGTTTATTGAAGAATTCGTAAGTATGTAAGATTTTTAAATGTGCTAATAATTGCACTTACTGTTTTCCTTCAACATAATACTGACTCTCAAACCAAATATTACAAAGGCATAATTTTGTTGTCACATAATCCTTAACAAATTAAGCTATTAAATAAAAATAGTCTGAATTAACGAAACAACCCTATTAAAGTTCATGAAATTCTGAAGAGCTCGACGCTCTGAACTTTTTTCCCTTCTACTTGTTTATTAATAATTTTTTCACTCAAAGTATGGAAAAATTGAAATTTTTTATATAACAATTTTTCACGCTTTATTAACTGACAAGGTAAACTTTATATTGTCTTAAATGAATGTTTAGGGATTCATAGAATACAAATAATTTGCTTATTAGTCCATTTATTCCTTATAAACAAATTTTATTAGCAAATTAGCAAATAGTCTTATTATCGGCAAAAAACATTTCTGTTGACTAAGAGTGCTTTATATTAATGTAGGAATTATATATAATTACAAGAATAATTTAAAAGTTTATAATAACCATCGTTATAAACAATTATTATGGCAAAATTTTAAAATTTCTGATTTTTTCAAATTATAATTTCCTTCAATCGCCAGAACGATTTCTGGTATTTCTTAAAATAATAAATATATAATAATATTTGATAAAATATAAGAATTAAATTTTTTATAAACAAATTAGATAAACAAATTCATAATTTTGGCCCTTTCGCATAGAATTTTTTTCGTTTTTGCACTGAAAATGTTTTAAGCTATTGGATGATTGACTGCTAGTCACAAAAATTCTAGAAAAGTTAACAGTAACAATGGTTATAAATAATTCTCGTGATAAAATATTCAAATGAAAGGTTTTATCAAATTCTAGTGATTAAATATCAGAGCGTCAAGCTCTTCAGAATTTAATGAACTTTAATTAAAAATAAAAAAAATTTTAATCGGACTAAAATTGAAGGCTTTGGATATTTTTGAACGAGAAAAGTACATTTCCTCCCAGTATGTGGCGGACCGAAGAAACCGAATAGAGCTTCTACAAAGTGCGCCTAAAAACCCCATGGGGTCCTGATTTGGTTCCTTTAAAAAAAACTCGATAAAACAGCAAAATCAACTTTTAAATGGTTGCAATTCGGATTCTACGTTAAAATTACCTATAGAAGGTCACGGAATAATCTTAATATTTTTTTTGCAACGGTAAAACGTTTAAAAAAATATAAGACGTATAACGCCTGTTGACTGCTACTTACAGCCGATGCGTTTTTTAAGTGTAGCAGTCAACAGACAGGCGTTATACGTCTTATATTTTTTTAAACTTTTTAACGGTGCAAAAAAAACTATTGCGATTATTCCGTGACCTTCTATATGAAATTTTAACGTGGAATCCGAATTTCAACCATTTAAAAGTTGATTTTTCTGTTTTTCTGATTTTTTTTTAAAAAGGAACCAAATGGGGACCCAATGGGTTCTTTACGCGTACTTTGTTAGAGGCTCCACTCGGTTCCTTCGGTCCGCCAGGCGAGGGCTACACAATGATACCAAACGCATGCAACGTAATTGTAAAACTTTATAATTCAAAAGTATCATATAATTAGACAGGTTTAATTAGTGTTGCAGTTGTAATTATTTGAAACGAAAAAGGCAGTAGTCAATATGCCGAAGGAAGTTTCGAGTTACAAGGACTATCTTTTTAAAAGTGAAGATATTTCAAGGAGCACACGTTCCAGGTTGCAACGGCTATGTGATTCAAGAGTTAATACATTGAGAACGAACAATTTAGATTCCGAATATCATGATCCTCTATCCGACTTCAAATCTCGCACTCGACGATCTGTTTCACCACCTACTAATGACGAATATTTAAGCCGAAGTAACCTTAAAGACCCCATTGGACTTCGGTTCCTTCTTTAAAAAGAGGTACCAATTTTTAATAATTATTTTTTATAGAATGCGCAGTTTTTATTTTATTTCTAAAAAAACAATAAAAATACAAACATTAATTTTTTACAAACGACACAAGCTATGAAGAATATAAATAGACAAAGTGAGTCTTCCAAAAAATAACGAAAACTCGTTTAAATTTCTCATAAATAATTTTTGACAGGACACGTAGTTTTTCCTTTAATCTTATAAAATAAGATTGAAAATAAACAGATTAATTTTTTTTGAAAAAGGACACAATGTACGAGCTAAAATAACAGACAATAGTTGTCCATCCAAAAAGATGTATAAATTTGTTATTAATCATTTTTAGATAGGACGAGTAGATTTTATTTTAATCGTAAAAAATAAGAATTAAAACAAAATTAAATTTTTGGCAAAAGGACACAATAGGTGAAAAACATTTTTAAACAAAGTTGTTTAACCAAAAAATATCTACAAGTTTGTTATAAACTCTGGTTTTAAAAATATATTGAAATTAAAATATATACTTTTTAAAAAAGGACACAAGATACAATCGCATTTTATTAAACAGAATTTTTCGCCTAAATTATATTCACATTGAATGTAAAGAAATTAAATTGATGGAAAAATAACACCATTTGCAATAAAAAGTTTGATGATAATTTTTATTGTATTGGAATGCGCATTTTTTGCAATGAAAAAATAAGACCATGAAAATACTTTTGTTCCAATACTATTGAATATTATGGTTGGTTTAATTTAAATGATATACATTTTTCAGGGTGGCTAGGAATAAAAATTATTGCAGAATAAAAAATAAATATTAAAGTAATCATTAAAAATAATATTTGTACTTTATTTTGCTATATCTGAATAAACAGCCGCAGACCGAGGTACAGAAAGAAAAATGATATATATTTTATATAGTACATAAACATAATGTAGAAAGCTGCGCATTTTCCACGAAATCGAGTGCAAAGCATGAGATACGTAACGAGAGTGTGTTCGTTAGAGCCGAAGGAGCGTTAACAATAGAGAATTCACAATCACCAAACGACAGTTGTCGATACCGAGCAAGAACGTCCTTGAAACGTTCCTAGGACGTCCTATGTCAGGCCAATGAACGTCTTAAAGACTTCCAATATCCTAAAAGATAAGATAAAGACGTCTTAAAGACATGAACGTTCTCGGGACATCTTTCGTACGTACATTAAACGTTTTAAAATCATCCCTGGCATAAACAAGAGACACGTTATATAAGGCAGCTTAGGAATGTCCCAAAGACGTCTTAGGACATCCTTAATTTGTTGGCCCACTGGGTTATTAAGTAACCAATAATTATTCTGCGTATTGCAGAAATTTTCACATTAATAATTGTTTCAATATTATAAAACTGGCGAATATTTAATATTCTTTATCAATTATAAATTTATCAAGTTACCCAGCAACAAATTTCAAAATGATGATATTGCGAATTAAGATCCTCTGCAATTTATTTTGTATGGGTTGAAAACGGATTGTGAGAATGAAACTGTATTTGAAAAATATTTCAAATTGAATTATTTGGTTGCATACATTTTGTGTACACTTTCAGAGTTGTCTTTGAAAATTTTGCAATTTATTTATAATTAAAGTTGATCAACTCAAAACGCTTTTTATCAACAATTTTCAGTTCCAACTCGTTCTAATTTTTAATTGTCAAAGTAGTGAGAACTGCGTTTAAACAAAAGTATGCTCAAAAGTGGAAGATTTTTTAATGCAAAATTTTACAACTACGCATTTCAAAGTAATAATATCGTAATTTAGGAAGTTGACAATCGAATTCAAAACTTAAAATAAGCATAAATGTAAGTTATTTTAAATTTGTACATAATTTCTTAGAAAAAATAAAAAAGAGAATCATTATTTTAAAGTACAACATGTCATCATGTGTTCAAATCGCTCGCATACTTTGTTATACTGAATATCAAATATTCATACTTTTCAGGATAAATAATGCAACACTTTTTACACTTAATGTAACAAAAATATGAAATTAGCCAGTTAAAAACCACTATATTAATTTTTTAAACATATAACTTTTTTCCGTGTTTTGATATTGTAGAATACTAATGTTTCCAAATTTTTTATCATTTATGCAAATGGAAAGTCTCAGTGTACATATTTTGCATTAATTATTTTTGTACCATTCATTTGTACGCATTAAAATGAACTGTTTCATTATTGCAGGATGTATTGAGTGCTGACCGAAAGAGAGTCAGAGGACAAGGTGGCTGCTGGATACCCTGGCGGACCGAAGGAACCGAATGGAGCCTCTACAAAGTACCCGTGAAGTCCTCATTAGGTCAACATTGGGTTCCTTTTTAAAAAACTCGAAAAAAACAGCAAAATCAACTTTTAAATTGTTGAAATTCGGATTCTTCGTTAAAATTTCCTATAGAAGGTCACGGAATAATCGCAATATTTTTTTTGCAACGGTAAAAAGTTTTAAAAATATAAGCCGTATAACGCCTGTTGACTGCTACTTATAGGCGATGCGTTTGAAGCTTAGCAGCCAACAGGCGTTATACGTCTTATACATTTTTAAACTTTTTACCGTTGAAAAAAAAAACGATTGCAATTATTCCGTGACCTTCTATAGGGAATTTTAACGTAGAATCCGAATTTCAACAATTTAAAAGTTGATCTTGCTGTTTTTTCGATTTTTTAAAAAAGGAAACGAAAGGGGACCCAATGGGGTCTTTACGGATACTTTGTAGAGGCTTCATTCGGTTCTTTCGGTCGGCCAGGGTAAAGAAAACTCGAGATGCATTTTAGTGAGTTCAGGAAAGCTGGGAAAACTTTTTTCTGAATATTGAACTATGTATTAAAAACAATTGTAGAAAAACTTTGCCAATGTCTTTGGATATTACAAAGCTCACATCACAGGAAAGTGTGCAACAGTGTTTCAAGTACGTGGGCAGTAGGGTGTTAAAAAAATTGTACTGTCGGTATTTCGTGATAACCTCGTGCCTTTTTTTGTTCGTTGTCCTGAAATACAAATTTCGTCATTTTTTTCATTATGAAACCATGCGCCCGACCTTTTGAAATGGATATGGGGTTCTAAATAGGAAAAGCTCGATAAAAAAAGAAAGTTATAGTTGAAAACTTTGATTAAATTGAAGTATACTCACCTCTTGAGGGGTATTGGGTGAATAGTTGTCACTCACTGACCTTTAATTTAACCCCCCACCCCTTTTATTGTGCCTATAAATGCTCCAAATAATTAAAAATAGCAGTTTCGTACCAAATTCATGTTAAAGAAGTTTTTTTTTTGCATTTTTTCAACGCGAATTATTTTTTATAGATAAGTCACGTGTTTTTATGTATGTTTACAAACAATTGTAAATTGTTTAAACAAATATGATTTATTTCAACAATTTCTCCCCTCTGTAAATCGTAAAAATAGATTATGTTTTGAGATAAATTATTCTTAAAAATTACTTCTTTTTTCCATCTTCTTTTCTGAAAAAACCGAGCTTTACTGAATTTGATGTTAATGCTCACTCAGAATAAAATATATGCGTTAAATTTATGTTTTAATCACAGCGTGGCTTGTTTCTGAGCAGAATTTTTAGTATTTACCTCTTCTTTGTCTTAATTAAAATTTTATGATTCAGGCTATACTTTCAGTTTAACTAAAATATGACTAACATGCATCTGTAAATGTTTTAGCTGTTTAACATGAATTTCGAGGAATTGGAAATGTCTTCAAAAGAAGATGAGTCTAAGGAAACGACACCCTTCCAGAAACTTCATGCTCTTATAGAGAGTCAAGAATTCCACGTGGTTATAGATGCACCTGTCGAGAAAAGCAAAGAAGAAGTTCTTATGATGATTCTTAAATCTTCAATAACGTTTTTCTTTCTCAAACGGCTTTTACTTCTCTGTTTCAACTCATTAACTCTCTCTTTGCGTATACGATTTTACCCTAGTCTCGTTATCTATTGAATCTGTTATTCAATCCTTCTAGTAACGCTATCATCCATGGAATTTGTCCAGAATGTGGTGTCTATATTGGAACATTTGAGCGTTCAAAGAAATGCATTAAATGTAATTTGAGCGATTTAGACATTGATGTTAAAAATTCATCGTATGATGATTTTTTTGTGTACTTCGATGTTTCCTCGCAAATTTCCGAGCTAGTAGGGTCTAACAGCGATTATTATAATTATGTAGTGAAAGAAAGAGTTCATGATAGAAATGTTTTTCGAGACATTTACGACGGTAGATTATATCAAAAGTTTTTAAATGCCTTAGATGCATCAGATAGGGATAGGTATTGAACAGTTTCGTTTAATACAGACGGTGCGCCTCTATATGAAAGCTCTACTTATTCTATTTGGCCGATTTTATTAGAAATTCACCAACTGCAATTTCATCTAAGAACCATTGAATTAATCGTTGTCAGATTGTGGTTCGGGAAAAATAAACCTGAAATGAACGCCTTCCAGGATCTCTTTGTTCAAAATATGAACAGATTATCCAAGGAAGGAGTACAATGCAACGTAAACGGCAAGGAGGTTGTTTTAAAAGTATATCAACTAGTCTGTTGCGTAGACTCAGTTGCAAGAGCACCAATGCAAGGTAATACTCAATTTAATGGTAGATGTGGCTACAATTGGTGCCTTCACCCTGGACAGTGGGTGGCGAACTCAAAGAAATTGACCAGTGGTAGTCATAAGTATCCATTGTTGGATGCTCCTGTTTCCAGGCGAACAGCAGAGAATACGATTCAGCATATGAATATAGCAACTCCTTCAAAGCTTTGTTTTGGAGTTAAAAACCCTACACAATCAATAAATCTGGAGAAATTCGATATAATTGAGGGTTTTGTTCGCGAACACTTGCACATTCTGAGTGGCATTGCAAAGCAGTTCGCGAATATATGGTTTGGTTCGAAAAACGAATCGATCAGGCTAATTTCGAAGCAGGAATTAGATTTCATAAACTCCATTATATCTAATATTAAAGCTTCCACCCAAATATGTCGCCTCACCCGCTCTCGGAAGGACAAAAAATTTTGGAAAGCTAGAGAATGGGAAAACTGGATTCTCTACTAAAGCTTACCAATAATTATGTTGTTCTTAGAAAAAAAATTGGTATCTCATTGGCTTCTCCTAGTGGAAGCTATTAATTTTTTTCTGAAAGCAGAAATTACAAATGCAGAATTGTAAAAGCCGATGAGTTATTACATACATTTGTAGCAGATACACAACACCTGTATTTGGAAACAGCAATGACTTTTAATGTCCATCTTCTATTACATCTAGCTGAAAGTGTTTTCAAATGGGGCCCGCCTACTGCTCACTCAGCTTACGGTTTTGAAGATGGCATTCGCCAGTTGTTACAAATTATTCACGCATCGAAAGGTGTCCATCATCAAGTAGCTCGGCACATTGGTCTTAGCTTCAGTCTTATATTAATAAAACGAGCCATATATCCGACAGCTTCAATTCGCACTAAACATTACTATGATAACTTAGGTGATACCAAAATACAGAAAACTATAAAGTTATCAAAATCAAGGTATTTTGGTATCAGTTCTTGAGTAGAGTATGCATGGGTAACCAAGCTAGAACTTTCTGACAAAGCGCTGTGCTTCTCGAAAATAGTGAGAGATGGCTGTCTTTATCTTTCGTGTGAAAAAGTGAATAGGCGCTCTGACAACACGTTTCTCCAACTTCTCGATGCTTCGTACGGAAACGTTGTAAAATTTATAGTGGATACAGAAAATAGAAAAGAGTACGTTCTGTTGAATAGGTTTAAAACAAAGCCTACTTTTGGAAAGAAGCATGTCGTTTTTCAAACCGTACTTGAAATTATAAACGAAACAATAGCTCTACCTATTACAGAAATTGATAAAATCAGCGTGTGCATAGAAGTAAGCAGTGAACGATTTATCTGCTCTCTACCTAACTTGCTTTCTTATTAAGTCATTATAACTATGTGTCTACCTGATCGATAATTTTTTAAAGGGGAAAATGACCTGAAATTTGATTCGATGACTAGGGTTTCTCATTCGATTTTACTAATAGAATATTAATGGTGGTTTCATGTAATATTATTGTTCGTTTTTTTAAATACGATTTAAATAACAAAAACAAGATTATATGGTTGCTTCGAAAGTCTTGGTATCATTTTCCCAATAAATGGATCTCAGGATATATTCTAAGGATTTGTTACAACTGCCCGATCTGACAGTATACGATTTCTAAAAAAAGATCTAAGATCTCGCGTAATCAGGCTCATTTCGTTCTCTCTCTCTCTCTTTCTCCAACTGCCCACTTTGGTAGAACTGCCCGTTTGAATATAACCTGATGGATCTTATAGTATATCAAATTAAAATTATAAAAACGCTCATTAATAAGTTCTACATATTGTTTAATATTTTTAATTTAATGTTTAAAAATGAATGTTTTATTACGATTTTATTTAAATATTCACGTTTCAAAACAAAAATTATTTACAATTGCAACAGCCAATTTTTCACAACAGTTACATGTAAATCTAGTTAAATCAGATTAATAATAATATAAACATTGTAAAGTAGACTAGAGGAGATAGTTTTCATTGTATTTATAGAAATGACAATGCAACATGGATGGTGCAAATTTGAATAGGTAAGAGATAGTGATAAGTATAATATAAGTTCTGACTTGGAAGATTTGAAAAAGTTTCAAAACATTTTCGAAGATTTTATTACTAATTATAGATTTCAAATAATTCAATGATTTCAACGAATAAAAAAGATTTCGCAAACAAAGATTTAAGAAAAATTTCCCAAAATAAGCATGTCTCGAGAATTTTTGTGAACAAATTATAATGTTGTGTTACATTATTTTTAATTCGTGACTAATTATTTATTTTAAATAGGCGGTGAATCCTGGGGAACATAACCTTTTTCAGAATTTGGTTATGAGGTATTTTCACTTCAACCATTAGCTAACTTCACTTTATTAAAAGCTGAGGGGAAAACAATGAATCAAATGCACGGAAAAACTCTATTTCTGTAATTTCTTTGTAATTAATAGTAATTATGATCATTTTATTAATTCATTTAATAGTAATTAAAAAATAAAAACTATTTTTCAAATATACTTATATAGAAAAAATGAGCTTTTACGAATATATTAGCAAAATAGGGCAAAATGAACTAAATCTCATGCATTTGGTCCCTTGTTTTCCCCTCAGCAATCTACGAAGTAAAGTTAGCTGTTGATTAAAGTGAAAATACCTAATACCTAATATAGTACTTTTTTGCATTACACAAATGCAAGGCGGCTTGCATTGTATGCTAGAGTTTATATAATTATATTCCCTATGACTACATAGTGAACGGCCTTACTGTATATAATTATAACTTATATACTAATATACAATTTTCGAGCTTAATTTAAAAATATTGTCTTTTTTTGCGTATCTCATTCCATTTATGAGAAACGTATCAATTCCAATTTTAAACATTTAAAAAAAATTAGATATCTGAAATCATCGAAACCCGTAGATTTCCAATTATTATGTTTTAGGCTGTTAACTATGAAATTAAAGCAATCTATTTCTAATTTTAATCCGAAAGCTTAACGAAGGACCCTTGAGTGTCGGCTACTCTAATGAGATAGCCTCTCTGCTTTTTATTTATGATCGAATTTTTATTTCACTTTCAGCCTCTCTGCTTATTATTTATGATCGTATTTTTATTGCAATTTCGGAAAGGACATTTTAAAGCCTTCAAAACATTTAAACGAGCTATCTGGACCTTTAAAAATATTTACTTAAGTGCCTGCGGAAAATTTCTCAGAGCCTCTCAGAGCCTTGAGAATCTTTAACATATACTCTGAGATTTCTGTCTGTAGGGACGCAACTTCAATCCAACCACACTACTTCAATCCACTCAACTCCAATCTAATTTTAATCCAATTCATTCCAATCCACTCAACTCAGCCACACTTTAATCGAATCTAATTAATTCCAACGCCACTCCAATTAATTTCAATCCACTCAACTTCACTCAACGCGAATCCAATTATTCCAATCCACTCTAATCCACTCAACTCCAACTCATAATTTTCGCGAATAGGTCATTTGCATTTTTGTTAAATTTTTTGTGTTTTGCGTGTTTTATATTTCATGAATATGTAGAACTTTTTGTTTAGGTACAACTATACATAATTTTATGACATTCTCCAAGCAATTTCCCAAAATTTAAGTAAAGAAAAAACCAGAAACTTGGATACACACAAATGACGTAAAATTTACGACAAGCGCTCGCTCAGGGGAAATTACAGTGCGCGCGCGCTGAAAAATTAAAAGATCATTTTCAAATTATATTTTACTTTCGCTACGTGTTTTGCTTTGTGATTATGTAAATGTAAATAGCAGATACAGCTAAGCTTAAGGTGCTGGAAATAAAAAAAGTGAACATAATAAAAAGGTTGTTATCCGAAGTGGACAGTCGTACACATTTAAAAACAAACCCGTCCGATGATCTGCGCAGCAAAGTCATTCTACTGGAAACAAACTTTTTTCAAGACAAGGTATGAAGTGATGTGCGGGGGCTTATAGGAGAGAAAGTTCTTATTTTTATTGCAAGTTATAAATTAAATTTTGTTATAAATTAAAGTTATAAATTAACTTTTGCCACCGAAATTCCAAAATTGGGTTCTTGAGGTTCAAAATTGGGATCAACAAATAAATTATAAATTATATATTTAATTACATTATATTATATATTTATAAATATATATTTACATTCAATGTGCGAAGTAGCCAACAAAATGAATGTTAAAACTATACACTTGAGCAAATTTGGAATCTTAATATTCCAACATAGGCCTCTTTGCAAATTTATTTTTAAAAATTAAAGGTTTATCGATTGCGCAACAAATAAATTCCAAATTTAAAATCATAATATTTCAACATTGGTTCCTTTGCAAATTTATTTTTAAATAATAGTATTATCAACTGGAAAAAAGACAAGTTACAACTTTACCAAATTCGAATGTCTATAACATTTCCTAAAGATTTGATTATTTGCAAACTCATTCCGAAATTCTGAATCTTGGAATTGATCAGAAGCCAGTTAAGATTTTTGTTTTAAAGTTAAAGTACAGTTTTGTGTTGCTTTTCGATGTTTATTTTGAAAAAAGTATCAAAATCTAACCACAGATTTCAATTGAGATTTCTAGGGAATTCGTTAATTTTGTTTTCTCCAACTCTTCTTCTTATTCAGAGTGAAGAAGAAACTGATCCCCTCGACCTGCAAGACTTAGAAAACGACGCTGACTCTGAAAATCCTTTTTTAACAATTTGGCGTTACAGCAGTAGGTAAGATACTTTTATCTCGTGCTCGGCCTTTGCACTTCTTCCACATTTCTGTGGAGACCTTTTGAAATTAAAGGTCAAGTATCAAATTCCGTAATTTGGTAATTGTAAATTCTATTTTGTTAAAGCTTCTTCGGCTTTAACGAAAACATTCTCATCATGCACCTCGCGCTTCGCATTTGGTTTTCTCCAAAGTGCGAAGTTTTCTACGTTAAGTTCAACTCTATTATATCAAATGAAGATTATATTTATTTATATACATCGGCCTGGGACTGCTTATTTAGATATTGCAAATTAATATATAAATTTTATTTTTCATGATTATAACCAGATTGTATCCGGGGTACAGGGAACTATTTATCCGAGTAAAACATACTTTATCGTACTTGGTGTATTTATCGATACGAAAACATAGTACGCGATTGGTACCGAACAGAAGCCTTTTTTTGACATTACAGCTGAAATAAATGTATGGTTCCACGTCCTCGATAGGTCCTCGATAGACCTGACATAACATACTTTCTTGGATTTCGCCTCTTCGCGAAGTCAAATATTCCCCGACTGGTCCCAGATATACCTGGACAGACACCCTTTGTGACTTCACAGGAAATCAATTTCGAATTACATATCCCGCACAGGTCCCCGATATATCTAATGAAACATACTTTATCGGAGTAGGTCTCATTAACGATGCACATGTTCCCAGATTGGTCCCGGATAGACTCGGGCAGACAACCTTTTTCACTTCAAAAGAAATCAAATTCTACTTCAATGTCCCGGGTAAGTCCCGGATATACACGTTTAAGGACTTCACAGGAAATCCGTTCCAGGTTCCATGTCTTCGGCAGGTCCCAGATAGACCCGATTACGTGTGCATGGCTGGTGTTGCTTAATTTTTTTCGTACAAATCCTACCGGTCAAATTCCGGTTACGCCCGGTAAACACGATAAGCATACTTTATCGGACTTGGCCTCTTTATCGGTGAAAATTCTCCCAGATTGACCCTGGATAGAACCGGACATACAACTTTTTTGACTTCACAAGAAATCAAATTCTGGTTCCATGTCCAGGATAGATTCAGAAGAAACCAAGTTCAGCGTGCATTGTGAGACTTAATAAGTTCTTAGTGCAAATACTACCGGTTAGATCCCGGATACGCCCGGATAGATGCACTTTTTGACTTTACAGGAAATACATTTCTGGTTTCATATCCCGTGTAGCGCCAGATATATTGATGCTTATTGAATTCTTGTACCTGATTGGTTCCTGATAGATCTGAACGATCCGGGTTCTATCTGATATTATCCGGCATTTAAAGTGGGGGTATTATTTGAATAAATGTATATTATAACAATTTATGATATGAATAGATATTGAAAAACATGTGTTTTTATTGTCTAGTTTTTATTATTTAAAATAGTGTGCATTGTAAAAAAATTACGTTAATTAACCTTTTACTGCACTTTGTGCCGTTTCCCAAATAGGTAATTTGTTTATTTTAAAGGTAATTTTTTTCGATTTAAATAAGAAAGACGCATCCGATCAAATAATAAGAATAACAAATATGTTGATCTTTTTTGAGTAAAGAACTTTTTTTAACTAATTTTTTCGTACCTTGTGTTGTTTTCTCAAAATTTTATTTTTTACGGTGAAAACAAAAATCACTCGTCCTATAAAAAAATTATTCATGACAAATTCTTAGATCTTTTTTGAATGTAAAATTGTTGTCTATTATATTGTTTTTTTCATACCTTGGTGTCGCATGTTCAGAAATTTCCCAGTGGGCACAAAATTTGGCGACGTCTTTACGACATCGTGACGACATCTTTACGATAACTTTACGACATCCTATGTGCATGTCGTTAAGGTGTCTTTACGATATCGAATTGTTTTTTACGAATTAAAAAAACTACCTGTCCTATAAAAAGTGATTAATAACAAATTTGTAGATCTTTTTGGATGCACAATTTTATTTTTTATTTTTATTCGTAGCTTGCATAATTTGGCCGCAGAAAAAAAGGTTTGATTTTTCATTACCTTTTGTGGGATCAACATTTGAATTTTCGATGTTTTAATGAAACGTGGGAACTTGAGGGTGAATTACAATCAAAGGAATATGACCCGATTACTATAAATTACGCTTTATTGCAGCAAGCAATTAACCAGCTGGCGACTCGATGATTTTTGAGAGACTAACAAATTTCTCGTCGCAGACAAAGGAACCAAATAACACCACCATACGTAGATGGCAGCATACAACACATAGGGTTGTAGCTTGTAAATAGTCGAATGTCCAATAGGAAATTCAATTCAAATATTGTAGGGCTTTTAAAAAGTTCATTTTTTTTTTTTTTTTTTTTTTTTTTTGATAATGATAATGATGCAAAATAGCTGGCTAACGAACTCGTCCTTTCATTTTGGACCACAAAACAGTATGCGAAAAGAAATTTAAATTACAAAATTTCTTGCAAAGTTATCGCGGACAGACATTTTCGTAAAAAATATTTTTTTCTGACAGAGGATCTTAAAAGGCCGAGAACTTGCGAAAACCGAATTGTTCCAAATTCACATGAATATGCCCGGTAATAAGTCTTAAATTCAGAAAAATTAAGAATTTGTATTTCTATGAATACGCGATTTTTCCTCTGTATAAAAATCCCTCAACAGGAACAGAAGAAGTGCAAATCCTATTCCTCTCAATCGACTTAGTAAAATTTAACGAAAGCATTTATTTAAACCATTTTTCATTATTAGATCTTTTTATAATTTATAAATTCGAAAAATATTCAAATTTTTATTTATTTATGTTTTAATAATTTATTTAAACGCATTAAAAATGCACCAAAGAAATCTATTCAAATGTGTGGATTTAAATATTTTTTACTCTAGAAGGGCAGAGTTAAATTTGACACAAGCCGGGGTGTTGGTTTGTGACCCGAATTGGTCTGCAGCTGAGCGAGGAGAGAGGAGTGATCGTGTTCCGATCTATGGCGTGTGACTCGGCTGGTACTGAGTGTTGTTGGGGGTTTTCCCGGGCGTGGCGAGCCAGTAGTACCCTCCTGGGTAGAGGCTACTTTACCACGACTTCTGTGAGGTGGGTGACGAGCCGTCGAACCCTCCTGGGCAGAGGCTACTAGCCACGGTGCTGCGCTGGTCTCTTCCCGGGCGTGGCGAGAGAGAGAGAGAGAGAGAGGCTGCAGTTTTGCTTGGTTTCGAAAGCACTTTTATTCTCAAACAATGGTACAAGTACCGAAAGCGACCAGGGGACTGAGGTTACACAACTGGAAGCCCGCCGGGCCGGTCGATGATTGGCGCGGTTCTCTCGGCCACTCGTGTCGCTGATGGAGGGGCGTAGCGGCTGCCCCATCCATCCCTACTTTATGCAAGGTTTTTGCGCGCACCTCAATTTTAAACATGGCGCGTAGTGCGAAAATTCGAAATAATAGATATAAAGTTTAAAATTACAGAAAAATGACAATACAAATAATTAACGCAGAGTAAAAAACGAAATAAGCGGATTAAAAATGTCACAAAATGAGAAATTAAAATACATAACATAAGAGAAATCACTAAGATAAAATATCGAAAAGTACAAAATAAAAGTACATAAGATAGGATAAAACATATTAAAATAAAATATCACAAGGTGAAAAATTAAAGTGTATAAAATGTCGCAAAGAAGAATGTACATAAGGGATAAAAATAAAATATCGCAAAGGAAAATATACATAAAGGATAAAAATATAAAATATCGCAGGCAAAGTAAAAAAAAATATATACGAGATAAAGTATACAAAGTTAAAATAGAAATATAAAAACTAGATTATGCGTAAATATTATTATGTCACTACTTTATTACTCTCTTTCATTCCTGCAAGCGTTTACAACTCGGGAAGAAAGTGGCAAGGTCGTTGAATGGCCACTTGAAAGTGATTTAGTCCGGAAGGTTTTCCCAAATCGAGTTTATTTTTAGTAAACACGACCAGGGAATCATTCTGAGCAACTTAGTTTCCAGTTGTTAATATGGGGACTATATCAAATTGGTGAGAATTAAAATTTCAGAACTTATATTTCGCATGAAGGAATTAAAACAACCTATCACACATATTTTGTGAACTAATTAGAAGGAATTAAATAAAATCAAAATATGGCCTCTTCTTAGGAAAAAAATAACTCCAAGAGTTGTGTTACCGATACAATTAGAAGGAATTAAATATATTGAAAACACGTTCTCTTTGGGAGAATAGAAAACCGTGTGGCGGTCGCTATGGAAATAGAAGTGAATAAGTTTCGGACGTATCTTATTCTTATGGTGGCATTTTAAACAGATGGAAAAATCGCGCATTCAAAATAATAGAATAATCTTCACTTTTGCGCTGAAATCTGAAAATATTTATTTTTCTCTATTCTACGCTTATTACCGGATAAGACATTACATCATAGATGATGAGAATGTAATAAATACACTGGTTATAGGAAAGCATTAAAGAATGATTAGTTTTGTTGATTTTTGTAATAAATTTCGAGAAGAAGGCAAACAGACAGGGCGATCTGTTGCGAATCAACCGACCTGTCGGGGTTACTGATAAATAAACTAATACGGTAATACTTTTAAACATTTAAATAGAAAAATTATCTAACTTAGAATTGAACTCTACTTAAACAAAGAAAATTTTATTTAAAATCCATACACAGGAAATTCATATTGGTAAATTTTGGTTGCTTCATTAAAATCGCGCAAAGTTATAAGTAACAATTTTATATTTTCATCAGACGAGAAGATTTTTTTACAATTCTTCTAGCACGTTATTGCGATTGTATAGAAATTTAAGTCATCACAGAGCGCCACCTATTGAAATTTCCTCACGCATTGTTAAACTTGTCACCTAGTCCACCTATATTGGAAATTTCTTGTGGAGTGCAATGGGGTTCAATTTTCCAGACCGCGAAAAAAACCGAAAATGATAGTGAATTTATTTTCTGGTTTAGAAGAAATCTTGCTACTGATAAGTTTTTTATTTATCAAGATATAATTTATTTTTTCTTCATAACAGAATAAATTAACAGATTTCAAGGCACTTTTTGTAAACTGTCTCAGGCGGAAATATTATATATAGTTTATACATAGTGTGAAGTTTTATATAGAATATTCATTTATTTTATACATTTTTTTATGAAGCAAATGAATATTATATATAAAACTTCATAATATATATAAAATTTATATAATTTTTCCGCCTGGGGTATCAATTATTTTATTTGTTGCAATTATATTTCAATTAGGTCGATTTTCAATATTTTACGGATTTCAAAGTTTTAAAAAAGGCGTCCACACCAGATTTCAAAGATTTCGTAACAATTTTCAAACCTTTAAAATATTTCAAAAGGTTTTAAAACATTTGAAAAGGTTTCCAAACATTTATCAAAGGTTCAAATAATTTAACCAATAACTTCAACCAAAACAAAAGATTTCACAAACAAGTATTTAGGAAATATTTCTCAAATATTCCACAAAGATTTCAAAGAAAGTTCAAAATTTCATAATGATATTAAATACTTAAAATACGACTTGTATTTGCAAAAAATTCAGAATTCATTTACTTATGGTTATACTATCTTTAAAGATTGTTGTCCAATAAAAAAATTAAATGGCTCTTTTTTACGTGCATAACAAATGGTTATTAAGTATTTAATGCAAAAACGGAGACATTAAAAAACTTGATTTCTTGGTCAGGAAAACCTTGAAAAGATCTTGAATTTTTCCCTAAAAAGGGCTCGACACCCTATTTTAATTCTTATAATTTAAGAAGAAAACTTATTTAATCAGAACTCCCATGTACAAAATTGTTAGCTGTGAAATTTCTATTTCTCAACCCTACAGCAGATAATCATCCTACAGTGGATAATCATCAATTATAACCGCAAATAAAAGTAAATTAATCAATTCTGATTTGAGCATATTAACACGTATTATGTTCTAATAATCAATTGCATGAATTATTTTACATAAATAAGTATTTTCAGCCCATGATTATCTACTGATAGATAGATTCTAGATATTTATTTTTTAGCTCAACGGCCTTGAAAAACTGGACTTGGTTTACATTTCTTTTTCTTAACCATCTACTCTTGTATTCAAGAATTTTCTTTACCAATAAAACAAAATAGAATCTTTAATTTGGATTAATAGAAACAATTATGGTTCTATATACACACGTACCATACATTTCTCTACTTATCTAGAGTTTACTCTTCCTCTTTTCGCTTTTCCAAAAGTCTTAACCACTCACACACACTCTTGTTGCCTGTCGCTACCATTTAACAATTCTTCAATTTCTAAATTTGATATACCTATTAATTCGCAATCTCTAATTGAATGTTTCAGTGTACCTTTTTCTTTTTTACATAAAATGCACATCTGATTCGCTTCGTCTAACCAATATCTAGATTTTTCTTTTAAATTTCCACATTTCGCCCTAACTATTAGTTTGTGACTTCCTTTGTTTGCTACCTTACACAAGTATTCTGCTTTACAGCCAGTATTGACTATAGTTTGTATCTACTATTGTATCTAGATTCCTGTTTTTTACCTACCTGTGTTTGCCTTTGTACTTCGTAGCCTGTCTTCTTTAGTATTTCTTTTACATTAGCACTCTTATCTTTTAATGTTTTTAAACCCTCTTGACTATAACCACACCTTTTAAGATATTGCTCCCTTTCTTGGGCACTTCTTATCATCAGCTTTCCACTATTTTTTTCTTTTAACCCACATGAGGGCAAGTTAAAATTGTGACGTTAAAAGGCAAGCCAATTCTCTCAGGCCAGTTGAAATTCAAACTTCTCTTTCCAGTGAATGTATGGAAAAACCTAAGAAGTTTCATCATGTTTATTCATAATAACATTTTATGATTATATCATATTTAAATTTATATTTATTTATAATTATAATTAATTATTACAAATTACAAAAAAATTTTTTAATTTGCAAATGTTGAAAAGACGAAAAAATATAAATTATGGAAAGAAGGACTGAAAAAATTCAAAATCATTCGCTATCCGATTCATTCAACTTTGACAGTTTTGCACAGTTTCGACACTTAATCTTGTTCAGAAAATATTTGTTGCACACATTTGTATGGCATGCAAAACAGGCTTTCCTAACTTTCCGATCTTTTGATTGCGGACAAAACGCACATCGTTTTCTGCATTTCTTTGCTGGTGTTGCACTCGTTTCAGCTGTTGAGATCTGCCATGATGCTGAGGATGCGTTATTATTAAGAACTAAAAACAAGTTCTGCCGATGAAGAGTACTCGAGCCAGCATTGCTTCTTGCCTTGATTTTTTAATACACGAAATGATCGGATAAATTTACCAAGATACGTTGTCTTGTGGAGCCAACTGGTTGTTCACCTTTTCCAGTAAAATTGCGATGAATCACAAAAGCTGCGACTGAAGAGACGTTTTTTAAATTAAAATCCATTGCGTGAGACCATTGATTCGTTTTACATTGAACCATACAGGGTGTCTAATAAGTCCCAGGACGGTTGGATATTTCCTCAGGTAAAATATTTTTCAAAAAGTAAAGGTCATTCCTGAAGTAAATACCAACGAGGAATTCAATATTGACCTTCATTTTGACCTGGAAGTTGACCTTCATGGCTTTTTGAAGGTCAACTTTGTTTTTTTAAATGGAAACCCCCTTTTTTACATCTGCAATCGATAGATCGGGAAATTCTACGTTCAGGTACGTACCCAAGTCACAGGTCAATTGTAACGTTCAGGGTCAGTTAAAGGTTATTTAAAATTAACAAAGTTTTCCAAGAGGTCAGTGCAATTCCTGAAGTCAATACCTAAGGCGATACCATTCGTCCTATACCGTTTTTCCATAAGAATATTTCGAATCGAAACTAAATTTACGTATTACGAGTACATACTTGCTATCTTTCGCTAAAAGATTATTATGGCGCAAGCTAAACTTTCGGAACGAGAGAGGGTATCTGTATTAATGATGCGTGGTTGGAGAGATCGAGTTCAATCTTATGACCAAGTTCGTTTGCTTTTTAATCGCACTTTTCGTAATGGAGAAGGGTTAAATCCTGTCTCAAAATCAATAATTGAAAGAACTGTAAGGCACTTAATGAAACATGGATCTATCAAGGACCTTCAGAGAACTAGTCGGACAAAATTTGCAGGATCTGAGGAGATGCAGATGGACATAGCCCAAGTGTTTGTTGAAAACCCACACCTTAGTTTACGTCGAGCTCGTGATGAGCGTGAAGTTGCTCCTGAGTAAGTGCAAAATATTTACAGGCGATAATTTTCAAAATATTTTGTTCCAGTAGGACGGAGCAGCGGCTCATTACGGTAGGAAGGTTCGAGCATATTTGTATACGCAGTTCCCTCAAAGGTGAATTGGAAGAAGGGATGAAATCGAGTGGCCTGCTAGATCTCCTGATCTGATGCCTCTCGACTATTTTCTTTGGGGTTACTTAAAGAGCAAAGTATACTCAACGTAACCGCGTAGCTTAAACGAATTGCAGAATCGGATTCTGCAACAGGCTACTTTGATTGATAGGGAGATCATTCGTAATGTTGTAACGTCCACGTCGTTATTCTTGGGTAATTCTAAACGTAAACGTAAACTGCTTGGAAAAAACCTTGAAAAAACCTTGAAGATCAATACAGAGCTCACCAATGAATTTCTCGTTGAAATTTATTTTAGGAATCGCACTGACCTTTTGGAAAACTTTCTAAATTTCAAATAACCTTTAACTGACCTTGAACATTATAATTGACCTATGACTTGAGTACGTACCTGAACGTAGAATTTTCCGCTCTATCGATTGTAGATGTAAAAAATGTGATTTCCATTTAAAAAAAAACAAAATTGACCTACAAAAAGCCATGAATGTCAACTTCAAGGTCAAAATGAAGGTCACCATTAAATTCCTCGTTGAAATTTACTTCAGGAATGACCTTCACTTTTTTGAAAAATATTTTACCTGAGGAAATATCCAACCGTCCCGGGAGTTTTTAGACATCCTGTATATGAATAGTATATTTGGCGAAGAGTCTCAACGCTTCCTTCTGTTGCATCATAAAAAAGATGTATAACCTGTTCTTTTGTTCCTTCTAAATTCCAGCATTGCAACTATTACAACAACTATGACGGAAGAATCACTACAACATCGTAATATCACGCGTTGCAAATGAGCGCGCATATTTTAAAGAGTTTACGTGAGAAATTATGTTTGCACGTGCGAGCAGTAAATGTATTTGAGAAACAAACAAGCAAATATATATAAATCCTTCAAAGATTAGAAAAAAAGTATCTGTAAAACTGAAATCTATTTATCAGAACTGTTTTTTAATGCAAATATGATTGATATGCATACTCTTCTCCTCACGGTATTCAAAGTTGATGTTGCAATGAACAGCGGGCCTGCGAGGCCTGGTCTGCCTTTTTGTGTAAGTAAAAAATATATACGTTTCTTTCGAGCACACCACAAATAGAATTTTCAGAAAACCTACATTTTTTATGTATTTAGACTTCGCGAAAAGAAATTTCCACGCACAAGCCCATAGTTGATACACAACTCTTTGTAACTTGAAAATTGTTACCCGCCAGGCCTCTGAGACCCGCCTGCCTTTTTGAGGGTTAACATTCTTTTATAGTTGTTCTTCCTGTGGGGATTTCTATTCCCTCTTCCTATTTTATAGCTCTTCTTCCTAATTTCACTCTGAGTTTTTCGATGTTGTTCTCTTCCAGAACCATGTAGCTTGGTGTATAACGGTCGAATCCCAGGGTCCACCTGAGATAACGTTCTTGGATCCTTTATAAACTGGTTTTTTTCCCATCCTCATAATTCTGCCCCGTACGCCAGAACTCCAAACACTAAGATGTTAAAAATCTGTATTCTTCTGTTAAAATCGTCCTTAAAGAGTCTTTCTCCTATCCCTCACGTGTGTTTCAATACAATATTGGCCTCTTTAACGCTTTCCTGAATGTGTCTATCACAGTCTTTATTTTTTTTTGAATGTGTACCCTAAATATTTGAATACTTTCACTTGATCTACATTTACTCCTTTCCACTTCCATTTTCTTTCCTTTTCTCTGCCCCCCACCTTTTTTGAAAACCATTACTTTCGATTTTTCTACGTTTAATACTAAACTTTTATTCTCTAAAAACTTTTCGAATCTTCTCATCATCGCCCTAAAATCTTCTTCATTGTTGGCCAAAAGTGCTATATTGGCTGCGTAAGCAATTGACCAGAATCTTTCAACCTGTTACACAATTAAATTTCTCTAAAATTATATTCTATTACGCTTCTCAACACAACAGCTCCCAACTAACCAAAAAAAAATGCAGACTGTCACAGACCGCTATATTAACTACGGCTTAATATTAATTTACAATCCAATAAGTTTAGTTAGTTTCAATTTTCGCGCGCCCGCTGCGATCTTTGATGAATCCATACGTCGATACATTGATCAATCGATTGGGTGCAAACACGTAGCAGCTTTGCTGGCAGACGGTTGACCCCTTCGCTCGCGGTGAGCTCCTAGTCAGTACCAAACCAGTCACCACCCGGTAAAGGTGGTCTTCCGACTCGCGAGCTATTACCGAATTTTCTGTTGTGCATCGAGAATTAAATAGTCGGTTGGTGAAGCCCGATCAATAAACCCCGATTTAAACTAAAACTCCGACTCAATAATTTCGCATAATCTTAACCTCGAATTAGGGATAACTTCCTTTACCCTACAGCAGTAAGTGCTCTTCAAGCTTTTGCAAGCTCGCTGTTCTTCATCCTCTTGGTCCTTTGTCTACAGGATCTGGGAATTTTCCCCTTTTATTTATTAGCCTTTTCTTTTCTTACTTCTTCTTGCTCTGTTTTACTACTTCTTTTTGCTTCTATCTTATGTCTTCTATTACGCTCCTCTCACTCTCATTTCTCGACCCTCTGCAGAGAGGATCTGGGATTCTTCTTTTCATTTCTCGGTCCTCTGTAGAGAGGATCTGGGATCCTTTTCTTTTTCATTAATTTGCTATTCTCGGTCCTCTGTATAGAGGATCGAGGACTTTTATCCTACGTCTCGGTCCTCTGATAAGAGGATCTGGGAATTTTTTCTTGGTAGTTCTAGGTCCTCTGTAGAGTGGATCTGGGATTCTATCTTTCTTTATTACTTTCTCGGTCCTCTGCAAAGAGGATCAGGGATTTTTTTGTCCACCTAAGTCTCGGTCCTCCATTAAGAGGATCTGGGATTCCATTCCAGTCAACATGATGGACCACGTGACCACCACGAAAAAAGTGTATTTTGCCCCAAAAGGCTGAAGTCGGTGGTCAGCCGGCCCCAGCCCGCCACAGTGTGTCGAAATCTTGCTTTTTTTTATCGATCGAAGTTATCATGAACTCTTATTCTACGATCCGAATGATCTTTCGTAATTTGGGATCCAATGAATAAATGTTTCATTCTTTGTGTATTTACATGAACCGTTACCTTATAAAATTAAAAATTGCTTGTCAAACCCCAACTATTATGCCTCCCACAATTTCTTTTCTCATTTCCTCTTCTATGTCAGAGGTCAGGACTGTAAACAGTGTAGCGCTCAGCGGACAGTGCTACCTCAGGCCCTCTTCTGTGCATAATTCTTCGGTGAGATTGCCATTTACTTCACTGCACTAATCGTTTCTACATAAATTTCTTTCACTCTTTCAATTAAACCTTTCTTACTTCTCTCATCTCCATTATTTTCCACAACTTTTCCCTATTTACCTTATCAAAGCTTGTCTTTAGATCTATGAAGAATGCGAAGATCTTCCCTCCCTTTTTCTCTAGTTCTCTCTCTAACATGCTGCAGTATGTATATATTGTCAATTGTTCCTTAATTTTTTCTAAATCCTACTGTGTTTCCGGTAAAATTTTCTTCTCTTCTAAATCCTGCACTAATCTTTGATTTAATATCATGGCAGACAGTTTGTACGCCGTGTTAAGGAGAGTAATCGGTTAATAGTTTTTCAGATCCTCTGTTTCTCTTTTCTTGAATATCGGTGTAATAATACCTTTTTCCCCGGGAAGCCTTTCCCATTCGACACACTTCTTATTAGTTTAAAAAGTTTCCTTTTGCTATCCTCCTCTAAATAAACCCACGCTTTATTCGGTATTTCATCTTCTCCTGGTGCTTTCTTCCTTCGCAGTTTCTTAATTTGGTCATTAATTTCTTCGTCGCTCAGGTCGGATTGTTATTCCTGTAGGTTATTCTTTTTCCCTTGGGTTGTAGCATGTGCTTCTGTTCCTTCTAAGTGATCCACGAGGTGATTTATCCAGTCCTTCATCTTTATTTTACTACTAATGCTATTTTTTTCTTCCTTTGTATGTTTATATTATTTCAAATATCTTTCTCCGTTTTTGAATTTCTTTCTCTTCTAATTCGTCATCTTTTTTTTCCTTATCTTCACACATTTTCCTGAACTCTGGTCTTTTATGAGCGTACGCTTCCCGCGAAACTTTATTATCTCTTCATTTCTTGTAGAACTCCTTTACCTTCCTCTTTTTTCGTGAAAATTCCTTATTATACCAACTTTTGTGCTCTAATTCAAATCTGATTGACTTAACCCTACCGAAAAGAATCTTTGAGTATATACTAAAAATTCTTTAGGTCAAAGAATCTCAAAGAAATTCTCCGCAGGCTCTCAAGTAAATATTTTTAAAGGTCCAGGAAGCTCGTTTAAATGGTCTGAAAGCTTTAAAATATCCTTTCCGAAATTGCAATAAGAATACGATCATAAATAACAAGCAGGGAGGTTATCTCAATAGAGTAGCCGACACTCAAGGGTCCTTTATTAAGCTTCGGATTAAAATTTAGAAGTAGATTTTTTTAAATTTCATAACTAACAGCTTAAAACATAATAATTCGGAATCTATGGGTTTCGATGATTTCAAATATCTAACTTTTTTTTAATGCTTAGAAATGGAATTAATAGAATGTTTCTCGTAAATGGAATGAGATACGCCAAAAAAGACAACATTTTTGAATTCAACTAGAAAATTGTATGTCAGTATTTAAGTTATAATTATAAATAAGTATAAGGAGAAAATTCGTCAATTTAAAAAATGTGTTAATAATTTGAAGAGAAATTTAAAAAGGGAGAGCGGATTGGCCACGACCAACTACTGTAAATAACTCTGCCCGCCCGGTACGTGACAAATACAAAAGAAACATTATATTACCGTCACACCACTCGGTGGGCCAGGAGACCCGGTTTCGTGGCCAAAAGTCGGAAAACATATAGAAATGTACAACAATGAATTGCAAGGACACTAATGATGGGTTTCGAAGGTGCTGATTGCGAATCTGATGTCAGAATTTCGGAAAACAAAATGGCTGATCCAATATGGCGGACGATAATTTCAAAAAATTATTGGATTCACTTAAAAAGTGGTGTCTAAGGGTTTTTGTAGGCTCTGACTTCGAATCTGGAGTCGAAATTTTGAAAAACTAAACGTGCTTGATTCTATTAAGTCCCCTTGCCCCTCACTATTCTGCCATATCGGAACTGGATGTTGCGTCTTCTGGTATCACATTCTTATAGTCTTTATCGCGAGCTTCAGAAGCTTCTTCGCCAAGCATTCCTACCAGTAACACGCTTGTGCTTATGATTGCGGCTCCGTGAATGAATATCTTATGTAACGTTGAAGGCTTAGAGTACCAGTAGTAGTGAGTTACGTATATTCGGACAGTAGAATCACAAAGTTTTCCAAACTCAAGTGGATTTATCGAGAGCTGTTGTGACATTGCGGTTAAAATTGGTTTGAAATTACAAAGTAATTCACAGTCAAGTCCAAGATGTTCTGCAAGTTCATCTTTATTTCCAAAAGCTCATCGAGCTGTGTTCCCATCGTTCGTTGAACCAGAGCCTCCTGGTTTTGTTTTATCCACTATCAATCCCAACTTTTCCCACAAAATCTCTTGAACCTTTTTTTTCCGCTGAGCAAATATTTCTTTTTGAGCAGGAGATCTTACTTGTCAGACCTTGAGAGGAAGCCTGTACGAAATGTGCAAGCAACATTCTTGTATCCTGATCCACACATGTAATGGACTAAGTCCATACATCAACGAATTTACGTCTGGTAGAAATATGTCCTTCAGCTTATTGGACAGGTCAGTGAAGAACTTAGGAGTTGATTGACAGATGGGGCAAGTTTGCATGGATTTTGTCCCTGTTATTATGTTCAGTACTTTGCCGTCTATCAATGTTAAGAACAAAGAAAAATGGATTCGAATACTCCGTCTATCATCTAATGCAACTCTATGAGTTTCTAGCTTGTCAATTTGATTTTCAATGTTCTTTTTTTGATTCAAAACAATTGCCTCGGTTTCTTTAGTTTGCAGTATCTGAATAGGGTGACAAGATCTTGGCGATTGAGACGCTCTGTGATTCTAAAGAATAACATTGTCCGCATTGGACAATTTAAAAGGGATGAGAGAAGTTACAAACAAGCTTTCATCACTGAGATTCTCATTGTCTTCTGCGGATTTAAAAGATTGCTTGTAAGGTGAATGACCAGTACTACCATCCATACCCCACGAACACATCAGCGAAAGATCCATTTCGGTACTTGGCTTCTCTAACACAATTGTACGACGGCCAAATATCAGGACCACAGTTTTTGCTTTTCAACCGTATATTTGTGTACACAGATTTAGTTAGGGAATTATCGAGAAGGACAGTAAGAGCTTCTTCAGCAGTCTTTTTTTTTATTGGAATTTCCGCTGCCTCCAACAATTTTCTAACTTTTCTTGGTTGCTCCAAGTTTCCTGAAACCTTTTTGGGAACAGTATACAAATCTTTCTTATCAGTTCGATTTTCTGCATAGCATGAAGCCATTAATAGTTTCTCCGGATCGTGCTTCTGTTCAGTACTGATTTTTGCAGATTCCCGCCGCTTTGAACGACCAGATTTCTCATGAAATTCTAGGCTCAAACAACCAAGATGAGAAGATGTTAGATGTGCTCTGCTGTATAATCTTGTTCTACATTCACTAATAATATGATTGTATTAAATTGCAATTGACAATTCCAGATTAAATTGAATTCAGAGAAAGTTTACACTTTGATTAATAAAATAAATGTAGGTAGGAGGTTTGGAATTGATTGCTTGGAATAAAAAAACGTATTCCACGAACGTCAGTAGCACTACTAATTTTAGCAAGATTTTCTACTTTGTGCCTATATCATCGGAACAAAAATTCATCAATCAACGTATAATTGTCGTCAAAAATACTTCAATTCTTCATCAGTTTAGTAGTCCATTTTATTTTTCCGAATTCAAGAATCGACTTTTGGCCACGAAATCGGGTCTCCTGGCCCACTGTGCACTCTTAAAACGACCACTAAAAGGATCTTGAAAAGGGCTCAAATCTCTCAAACTATCTCCGAGAATATTTTGTTTCAAATCGACTTTGTTTATAGACTCAAATTGGCCAAGCTATTTCGCTACAGAAAACTCAGAGATTTCTTTCGGTAGGGAACCCTTTTTTATGCCGTTGTTCACTTTGTTTCCAAAAAATTCCATTCTTCTATAGGGTTATTTCGAGATTTTAGATAAAAAAAATTTTAAATACATAATTTTAATCCGAACTGAAAGTGCGTTATAATTTTTTATATTTTAAGTCGTTCAAGAGAAAAAAATCATTAAATATTTAGGGCGGTAAAACACTAATTCAAGTTGGTGTCATGTAGGTGTCACGTGACTCAGAGGTTCTCATAATTATCTATCAATGTGACGATGTGGCTTCGATTTAAACTAACGAAACTCATAATAAAGAGGTTAGACCATGGTCTGCTGTCAATTCTGACTATTTTAATTTGATAGCTTTTCCAATGTTTATAAAGTTTTATAAACAATATTTTGCGAATTCTATTTTCGATGTGCACATAACCAAAACAAAATATTATCACAGAAAAATATATTTAAGAATAACTGACACATAGGCTGTGATTGGTGGAAAATCCAACCCCTTTGACGTCAAATAGGCCCTCCAATCGACATCGTGATCGAAAATTCATATTTCAACATTAAATTAAAAATAATAAACAATATGTGAAAATATTTTATGGACGTTTTTAAAATTAGAATTTTATATACTATAAGATCCACTTATTGAAAAAATGACATCTGACTTTGGAAACAACCCTATTGAGTTATTTTCAGAGTAAACGCCAGCGCTCAGTTTTTCATCATATTCGATCTTAATTTTATTGTCCCATACCACAATATCTTTTTCTGGTATCTGTTAACAACACTGGTTCGCTCTGACAAGTTCCATTTTCAATACGTGCACGATTGACTGATGATCTGATTCTATTCCATCCATTATTTTTAAATCTTCTATCTTGTCCAAACCGTCATAGTTAGTTATATTGTCATTAATTAATGATGACCCCCTTTCTCTCTTCTTACCCGAGTTACTGACGAATGTAAGTTCTCCTTCTTTGTCACCTTTTAAGGGCATGCTCTCCGGTGACCACGTGGCCAAACCAGTCCCTGGTTATGAACATTTTTTTTTTTGGAGTTCACCTTGTCCGCAGGCAATGATATATCGCTCTCAAAATTTGGAATTGAGAAAATGAGACATTAAATTGCGGTTGTATACTTATTTTTAGTAATAATTTTGAAAAAAATTATTAAAGAAAGTAAATATGTACAATTATTTGCAATTTTTGGTGCTTACTATGTCCACACGGAGCGAGATATCGTGTTTAGAATTTGACAGCTTAAAGAAAAAACTCTAGAGAACGTTTGTATAAATAAGTATGTTTATAATTTTTAACAAAGTTTATTTATAAATTGGTAAAATAGTATATTACCATTCGAGTTGTAGTACTTTGCAGATAATTTTTGATTTGATGCATTTAAGATTTTTTGATTCGCTTATATTGAGCACTGACACAAATTTAGAACTAAATCGTCTAAAAACTTTTGTGAATTAATATAAACAATAAAATTTGCAAATTCTTTGGAACTAAACAAACACGTATCTGCACATACCTAACGTATTACTATTTTGGAGCATTTTTAGCGATTTCTAGCGAAGAAAAAAAGAAACTTTGAACGTCGATAAAGTCGAGGTCACATGACTAAGTTCGTTCATGAAATTTTAGTGTAGAATGATTTTCATTGTTTGGTCCTCACTACATTCACACGGATTGAGATATCGTGTTCAGGATTTATAAACTTATATAGAAAGTCCAAAATTTGTGTCAGTGCTTCATATACGCAAATAAAAATATCTGAAATGTATCAAACCAAAAATCATCTGCAAAGTACTATAACTCAAATGGTAATTTCCTATTTTTTCAATTTAGAAATAAACTTTCATTGAAATAATAAACATATTGATGTATACAAACATTCTTTAATGCTTTTTATTTAATTTGCCAAATTTTAAAACCGATATCTCAATACGTGTGGACACAGCGAACATAAAAAAAAATATTTATAAATGGGGACTGGTTTGGTCATGTGGTCCCCAGGGAGCATGCCCTTAAGTTGCCATTTAATGCACACCATCCTTTACTTTTTACTAACTTCATTAGCTGATCTCCTTTTGTATTGGCTCCTTTGCTTTAGATGCTTTTTTTACTTTTTCCTCTTCTCCTTTATTTCTTCATCCAGTCTAGCTGTCAAATCTTTAATTTTGTCTCCTTCTATTTCTATTATTTCTTTCCTGGTTCCTGTAATGATACCTACCTTGCTCTTCCTTCTTTGTTTTCTCTCATGGCAAATTAACATGCCCAATTAAATCCCTTAGGTAACAGTTGCTTGAATCTTGCCCAATCTTTCTCCTCAATCCAAGTTTCTGTTGATCCGACATAATCAAAATTTTTTATAAAATTCCAGAAATCCCAGTTTTTTCATAACACCAGCTACATTCCAAAATATAAATTTGCACCCCCCTGCTCTCTCACTCTTTCTTTTTTCTTTGTTGAAGGTCGTTGGAATTACTGAAAATTTGTATCTTCTCTTCTCTGGCTCATCTCCAGGTCCTTCCAACTTATCCAAACTTGGTTAACCCTCAATTTTTGGTACCCTAATTTTATCTCCTTACCCTGTTCTCTTTCAGTCTTAGCTATGTCTACTATTTTCCTTTGTATTCTCCTTTCTTCTCTGGTGAGATTATGATCAATGATAATCGTCTTACCACTTAATACTTTTTATCTTTCCATGATCGATAGCTTTTCTTCTCATCTATCTATGTTTGCTATTATTGTTTTCTTTTCACTAAATCCTAATGCTGTTGTCCATATAATTTCTACTTCTGTGTCTAATTCTTTTTTAAAGAACGCCTTTACCTCTGCTTTTTTGTCAGTGCCTTCTATGTGTAGTCCTCTTATCACTACATTGTTTTTCCTTTCCCTTTTCTCCTGCACTTCAAATGCTCTTTTTATTTCAAAAAAGCCTCTATTGTATGTGTACTCCTCCTTTTCTCTATTCACAACCGACTTTCCCGCTTGAATTGAGTCATTTTCTTTCCTTATCTTATTTTCAATCTCCACTACTTTTGCCTTACTTGTCTCCTCTATAATCTGGTTGTTCTCTTTGACCCCACAGATGGAGTTAATTTCATCGAATTTTATGTGAAGTCTGTTCTTTCTTCTTCCTATCCTTCTTTTTTTCTTTTCAATTCTTCGTTTGACTGTCTTATCTCTTTTTCGAGATTCTCCTTTCCCTTATCTAATTGAAATTTCATGTGCCGGTTCTCAAATTGTAGGTCTTGCATGTGTTCCCAGAAATATTTTAAAGCTGTTTCCCAATTCCCACCCTCTCACACTGGATTTGGCAAATCAAATTTGTTTTTCTCCTTTTCTAAAATTTTCTCTTCCTATTTTGCCTGATCTGCGCTTGATGCAATTATTGTATTCTGTATTGTTGATTCTCTGACTGTTTTTTCGGAAACTTTGAATATCTCATCTATCTTTTTGTTATTTTGAGCTACTCTTACTAATTTTTTTTCTTTTGGTGGTCTCCCTTTACCCCGTTTTTTCATCTTATCTATTATCTAGGTTAGTTTCATTCTTTTCAGTTTTGCCAGTCTCGTCTCTATCGATATCGGTCTTTTTACATATGCGATCTGCTGTTATTACACCTAACTTCGTCGATATGGACACATTCTGCACACTTTCACTCGACCTAACCATGTCCCCCATGATTATCTATTTTGATATCATTATCTACTGTAGGGTGGTCTCCCTATTTGAAATTCAAGCAATAAAAATTGCACAGTTTCAAATTGAGTAGCTGAATAATCCAGTAATTTTACGTTTAATGTCACGTATTCACTTTTAACTTCGAGAGGTCTGTGATGACTGAAATTTACGATTGAAATGAGCAAAAGAACATTCTATAATAAATTTTTTGATGAGCTGTTTAAGGAAAATTTCTTCTCTTTTTCCTACTACCCTTCTAAATTGGAATGGTAAAATTTTTCCAATTCAAATATTTTTGTGCGCCAGGTTTATCTTGGTGAAAATATTTGGATTCCAGCTGAGAAATGGAATAGTATAATAAATTCGAGCAGCACAGCTTCCTTATTCGCTCGAAATGCAGCCAGATCTGTATTTGGCGAGGAAGTATTGTGGCGAAGCTCAGTGACAGGAAAATCGTCCAATAGGGCAACGGTAAAGGAGACAAGAGAGAGACTGGACCTCACAAAAATAATAGCTATTCAAAGTACGTCTCCTTTTAAGTTTTCACGTGTACCATTTAAGGGGATAAAAAACCAAAGCACAAAAGTCACTAAATGGAGAAAATTGAGTTACGGTTATGTTCTGGAACTTTCCCGTCAACTATATCACTTGGAATCCTCAAAATCGTGCTAAACTTCACGGATCTGATGCTTCATTTAGACTATTTCAAGCGATATAATTCATGGGAAAGATCCAAAACATAACCCTAACTCAATTTTCTCCATTTAAAAAAAAAACAAATTTTTTTCCTATAAGAAAATAAGTAAATTATATTGCAGGCGCTTTTGAATATTGGGCAACACAGAAATTGAGCCCACCACTCAATATGGTGAACGTGCAGCATTACAAGACATTAATTCCTACGTACATTGGAAAATTCTGCGATGATCTCAGAGCGCCTCATAAAAACTAGAAAGTTGGTAAGAGCTACTTTAATTTTTATAAAAAAATGAAAATTCAATTTTTAATCCTTATTCAAAATAGATTTTTCAAATTTTGTAGGTTATCTACTTTTGTAATTAGAGCCATTTCTCTTCTTTTCAGCTTCTTTGACAGAAAGTCAAAATCAAATTGGAAGGGGGTTCGAGGAGAAACCAAAGAAGATTCGTACCGAACAAGATGACGTTGTTCGTCCTGAAAAAATCGCTCACATCGAAAAAGATGAAGTAGATATTGCTGATGTCTAAGACGAAGAAAAAGAGAATGCTTGTGAGGAACAAGTGAGAGTGCTTCTCTGGAAGATCAAGACAAACTGCTGGTGTGTATATTATATTTTTTCGTGTCTTTTATAGTTTTATCGAAAAATCGACTTTTAATTTTTATTAGTATTTTTCGAATTTCATAGCTCTTACAGTTTTCGTGAAAAACAATATTTTTTATTTCTTGAAAAGCAATGTTCATGGATAAAATCAGAAACTTTGGTTATGAATAGCTGGCTAATGAACTCTTTCTTTCTTTTGATTCTCTAAAAACGTGTGCTGAAGCTTAATCCAATCTGGGGAGAATGTAAATTATATTTTAAATACACCGAACTCTCGCTTATAGTCCCCCTGGTTTTGGCCTTCCTAGAACTGATGGCATATGCATTTTCTCAGGGAAGCAGAGCGAATTCAGTTGAAGGCTATTTGAAGGGAAAACCCGGCTCTGCACTGAAAGCGAGACTTCGATGTATTGAATTACAAATACAAAGTCTTTGTTGTTTTTCATTATCTTCCCTAAAATTTGTTAACAACGTACAAATTACGTGCTAAAGATTCGACGTTATCAGTTGGGGTTGAGTGACAATTTAAAAAATATTGATTTTTGACGTCATCAGTTGGGGTTCATTCACCGTTTGAAAGATATTATTGAATTCTAAAGTAACGGTTAAGCTAGAGTTTGTAAACATAAATATTTTAATTTATAAGTTTATTAGACATTGCACGCTCTAACTGTTAGAAAAAGCATGTCTAACGTCCTATCTCTGTTTTTCCTTAATTACAGGTGGACGAAAGTGAAGAAATTGACTGAAAACCCTTCGAATGTTTGATGCTAATTGTTGTTTCAGCTAATTGTTATTTCAGGGTGGCCGCTGGACCGGGAAACCGAGAAATGATCGGAAATTTTCTGAGACACGGAAAAACCGGAAAATGACAGTGAATTTATTTCTTGAATTTGTTAAAGTTGTTAAATTTTGACGTACAAATAGCAATTGAACAAAATTAATTAAAAACTTGAAATGTCTTTAAGTAATTGAAAAGAAGTGTGTTAACATTTTGTTTTATAACTTATAAATACATTTTCAATTAACCACATTTTTTCTGAAACTTTTGGAAAATCCTTCGAATTAAAAAAAAATACTTAAAATCTTCCAGGTTCTGTTTTGATCATTTTGGAAATCTCTTAAAATCTTTTTAAATTTTCTGTCACAATAATTTTTCAAAATGAAAAATCATTTTTAATTTTCCTAGGAATCTTAAGAAAATGTGCTTATTCTTTTTAAGCCTTTCACAATTTTTAAAAAGTTTCTAAATTTTTTTTTTGAAATCTGTAAAAATCTGCATTTTGCTTTCAATTCGGATCTGGGTATTTGCACCTAAATTTCGGTACGAATAGCCCAATTTCTTCGGGTTGCAAACTTTCGTTTAAATTATTTGAAATCATTTCAAGTTCTAAATTTAATTGTAATATTTTTTAAACTTCTAAGTATCTCTTAAAATTACTCTAATCTTTTATACAAATAATGAGTGTTCCCATTATTATTTATAAATTGAAATGTTAAGAATTTTTTTTCAATTTGCAGGATTTTCTAAAAGTTGTAGGAAAAATTAAATTTTTCGAAAAAATTTCGAAAAAATTTCAAAAATGATTTTAAATTTGAAAAAATATAAAACCACTTCTAGATTTCGCAATATTTGAAATAAAATTTTTGAGTTTTTGAAGGATACTTAAGCTATTTAAAATGAAAATAATTTTACTCCTCATTTAAAAACTGAAAAGTTGAAAAAAATGTTTACGATTAACCTTAAATTGTGGCTATTTTATTTTATTTTAAAAAACTGAAAGATCTTCAGCTGGCAAAAGAATGAAATATAATTGCACATATGTATTCTGTACTTGAAAAATATTACTGTTTATACACTCGATCGGCAACGGGAAAATTTATCAGGTTTTCCCACTTGGTGGACTGAAAAGCATTGATTATATAAGATTTTGACTGAAATTAATTTTTTAGACGAAAATAATTGAAAAATTGTGATATGGCTTTTCATTCCGATAGAAAAGCGATTTCTTTCATTATTGTTGGCAATTTGGAAAATGCGCGATTTGCACAATCCTTAAAAAAATATATAATTTTTCGTTATTGAGTTAGGTTACAATGTTGTGATAGTTGGCGGTCAAAATTTTGGAATTTTGTTAGTGCGTTAAAGTGTGTTTTTCAAATATGTCAAGCGGTTATTTTTGCATTTACAAAGGTACAAGGAAAAAATAAAAAATATTAAAGACTGTGATCCTTCTTAGAAATCCTGTAAGATTTCTTGAAAATCGTTAAACTTCTCCGAATTTTTTTTTTAATCTTTTGAAATTCTTTGTAATCATTTAAAATCTTTCGAAGTATCTCGAAATTGACTAAAATTAAGTGTAATCGCTTGAGACCTTCCAATTTTTCTTAAATTCCTTTAAATCTTTTGAAACTCCTTTAAATCTTTGAATTTCTTTAAATCCCTCGAAATTTCTTCAAATTCATTAAAATATTTTTAAATAACATTTAATAGCTCGCTTAGCATTCTCTAAAATTACTAAAACTGTCTTAAAATCTTATAAAAAATCTTGTAAATCCTTAAACCTTTTTGAATTATTTTTAGATTTTTTTTTAATCCTCTAAAAAGAAGCTTTAAGATTCATAGTAATTTCTTAAAATTGGATTCTTAGAAATCCTGTTAGATTTCTTAAAAATCCTCAAACTCCTCTAAGTTTTTAAAAAATGTTTTCAACTTTTCTAAAATCATTTCAAATCTTTCGTAACTGACTAAAAGTATTTTAAATCTCTTAAAATCCTCAACATTTTCTTGAAATACTTTAAATCTCTTGAAAATCCCTGAAACCTTAAACTTTTTTCAAATCCTTTGAAATGTTTTTAAATAACTTGTCAATTACTTGCTTGACATTCTTCAAAATCACTAAAACTGTTTTAAAATCTCAAAATTAAATTAATTAAAATTAATTTTTATTATTTCATAATATAAATATATAATTAATAAAAATAATTAATTAATGAATTTAAAAATAAATTAAAATTGCTTAAAATCTTTGATTTTTTTTAATCCTTAGAAATCTCTTAAAATTCAATTCAATTCAATCTCTTAACTTCAGGATCCATAGTCATTTCTTAAAATTGGATTCTTAGAAATCCTGTAAGATTTCTTGAATCCCCTCAAACTCCTCTGAATTTTTAAAAATCCTTTCAACTTTTCTAAAATAATTTTAAATCTTTCGTAACTGACTAAAATTATTTAAAATCTCTTAAAATCCTGAAAATTTTCTTAAATTCCTCTAATTCTCTTGAGAATCCCTAAAATCTTTAAATTTTTTCAAATCCTTTCAGATCTTTTTAATTAACTTGTCAATTACTCGCTTGACATTCTTCAAAATAACTAAAACTGTTTTAAAATCTCATAAAATCTATTGTAAATTTAAACACCTCTGCATTTTTTAAATCCTTTGAAATCTCTGGAAATGCATTAAAATCTTTTTAAATAACATTCAATAGCTCACTTGACATTCTTTAAAATCACGAAAACTCTCTTAAAATTCTTTATAATGCCTTGTAAATCGGTAAAACTTTTTGAATTATTTTTAAATCCTTTAAAAGGAAATTTTAAACCCTTTCAACTCCCCGTAGTAATTTCTTAAAATCACTGGAATTTTTAGTAATTCTGAACGATTTCTTGCAAATTCTTAAACTCCTCCGATTTTTTTTTAATCCCTTCAGATTCTTTAAAATCAATTGAAATATTTTGAAATTATGTAAAATAATAAAAATCCTTTGAGTTTTTCCCTTCGCGAGTTTTTCTCCGGGCGACGCGTGTAAGTTGTTTTCGGTGTTAGAAAACGGCCGTGATAGGTCAGTGTAAAGTGACAGCTGTGATTATTTAGGTGGAAGCAAGTGACAGGTGCCAGGGCTTCTCCCTGATCGTGCTTAGCTTGTGTGGTTTGCGGTGCCGGAAGGGGACTTCCGTAGTGCCAGCCCCGGCTCACTAATAGGTTCGCGCCGCCGCGTGTACGGGCAAGTCCGTTGACATAAACCCTTTGATGACAAGGGACAACCAGGAACGCCGCCCTAATCGCCGGACGCGGCAACGTCGGGCGCGTCCTGCTGCCGCACCTGCAGGACCACCAGAAGGAGACCGTGTGCAGCCATCTCATGAGGAGCCGCCAGAGTACGTCGCTCGCCCTCATCCAGACAACGTGTCAGCATATGACCCGTTCGTTTCCCACCCTCGAGTTGATGGTTGGTGGAATCTGTTAGAAATCCGCCAGGGAGTAGACGGAACTCGCGACCCGCACACCCGCAGACCTTTTCGCGGCCGGAATCATTATCTGCGGTTGTCCCAGTTCGCGACGCAGCCACGTTACGCGTTTCCACCGGTGAACATCGCTCACCGGGACGCCGCCACCGGGCTAAGTAAACCCGTGGAGATAAATTGTCCTGTTTAGTGCCCTGCCCTGTGGGAGCCATCGCCATCCGGGTCGGTGAACCACCTTGGGCCCCTCCCCGCACAACAACCCAGGATTACGCTCCCATCCTTTTTCCTTCCCCCCCCCCCCACAACAACAAACAACAAATCCACCGCAGGGCATGCAAGGCCTTAACCGGTGGCTCGCCACTCGCCGGCAAACTTCCCAGACTGCCGCCCCCCGACCAGCCTCGCGCGACTACGTTCGGCCTCGTTAGCGCTCCCGCTCGCCAGGGGCGTTACCACCTCCATTCCTCTACGCCGAACTCCTTCACCTCTTTCCATCCCTAGACGCATCCTCCTTCCGTTCCGCATCACAACCTTCCCGTTTCCCCCCTCTCCTCTCTCCTCTCTCCTCACCTTTCCTCCCCTCAAACCCGCTGTCTTTCTACTCCTACCTACGTGCCCAGAGCACAACACACACAGGGGTAGAAAACAGTATATGTACCTATTTACAGTGCTAGCCACTTGAAATAAAGTTTTATCAAAAAATAATAAGTACAGGGTCCGGCACTCGAAGTGTAACCAATTAAAAAGACTACAAATTCAGTTTGGAAAGTTACTTTTATTTAATTAAAAGTACAAAATGTGTGAAAGTAATAAAAAATTCAAAATCAATTCACTTTTGTTCGATATGACCACCTTCTGCCTTGACTATGGCCTTGAGACGGTTCAAAAACGAATCGCAAGCTGCCCGAATGTGACTTGCAGGTATTTTGGCCCACTCGCGGACAATCGCTTTCTTCAGCGTCTCGAGGCTGATGTATCTTTTAGTACGGACCTTGCTCTCCAAAATGGCCCAAAGAGAATAATCCACTGGATTCGCGTCTGGCGAATTCGAGAGCCATTGTATGGACGTTATGAAGTTCGGAAAGTTGTTTTTCAGCCATTCTTGGTTCCCTCGAGCTTTGTGAGATGGTGCCGAGTCCTGTTGAAACATCCATGGTCTACCACCGTAATGCTTGTCCGCCCACGGCTTCAAAGCAACCTCCAGAATACTTTCCCGATAGTATTTGGCATTTACCTTGACGCCAGGCTCGATGACAACGATTGAAGAGCGTCCATCTGCGGCTACAGCAGCTCAAACCATTATCTGTTGCGGGTGCTGCCTCAATTGGAAAAATTTTCTAGTCAGAAAACACAATGTTCAGAAATTAACCGCTTTCGTCCAAGCGAAGCAACTCCTTCGCTCTCTCAAGTCTAACTTGTTGCTGCTTCGGTGTGAGATGATGCGCCTTTAGGATTTTGTAAGGCTTGACCATGAGATCATTTTTCAGTATGCGGCGGATGCTCTGGTCAGATATTTTCAGTTCTTTTGCCATTTGATTGGCACTTCTTTGAGGATTTCGCTCAAGTCGCTTCTTCACTTTTTGAACCATCTCACGTGACGTTTATGTCTTTTGATAACCACCTCCATGACGTTTTGCGATGCTACCAGCATTATTGTAACGAGTTATGGTGCGATAAACAAGAACTTTATTCACTCTAAGGTGATTGAGCTCACGAACAATCGCTGGTTGTGATTTTCCAGCTAAATATAAAACAATCACACTATTACTTTTGAAATCCATCACTGATGATTTTTTTCGCGTTCACTTTTAGCAAAATGCTTTTGTGCGCTTCTAAACAATACTCCGAACTGTCATTTATCAAACTTTTACAGAGCTGAAGCTCATGCGTCAGCTGTGCGAGTGGTCGGAAGTTGGTTACACTTCGAGTGCCGGACCCTGTATCTATGTCATACTATTATAATAATCTGTACCCTTCACCTCGGATTGTAATCACTCCGTCGACCTCCGACTAAGTCGGATTCAGTACGATAGAAATCCATGATTCGAATTCTGATTAAGTCGAATGGGAACGCAGTAATAAGCGTAGAATAGAGAAAAATTAATATTTTAAGATTTCAGCACAAAAGTGAAGATTATTCTATTATTTTGAATGCACGATTATTCCATCTGTGTAAAATACCACAATAAGAATAAAATACCTGCTAAACTTATTCACTTCTATTTCCATGGCGAACGCCACACAGTTTTCTATTCTCCCAAAGAGAACGTGTTTTCAATATATTAAATTCCTTCTAATTGTACCGGTAACGCACCTCACAGAGATATTTTTTATTCCTCAGAAGTGGTCATATTTTGATTTTATTTAATTCCTTCTAATAACTTCACAAAATATGTGTAATAAGTTGTTTTAATTCCTTCATGCGTAATGTAAATTCTGAAATTTTAATTGTCACCAATTCAACTCTGCCTCTCTAGAGTTCAAATTACTTAAATTAACACATATGCATAGATTTCTTTGTTGCATTTTTTAAGACGCTTAAATAAATTATTAAAATTTAAATGAATATAAATTTAAATATTTTTCGAATTTATAAGTTATGAAAATATTTAATAATGAAAAATAGGTTAAATAAATGCTTTCGTTAAATTTTACTTAGTCGATTGAAAGGCATAGGATTTTCACTTTTTCTGTTCCCGTTGGGGGATTTTCAGACAAAGGAAAAATCGCGTATTCATAGGAATACAAATTCTGAATTTTTCTGAATTCAACGCTTGTTACCGGGAATCCTTGGCTCGGATTGGTTCGGATTCAGCCGGATAGGAATCATTGTTCTGTTCTCGGATTCAATCCGATAGAAATCCTTGGTCTGTGCACGGATTAGTTCGGATTCAGTCGGATAGAAACCCTCGGTCTGTTCTCGAATTAGTTCGCATTCAGCCAGAGAGGAATCCCTTGTCTGTGCTCGGATTATTTTGGATTCAGCCGGATTATAATCTTCGTTTCAACATCGAATTAGTTTGGATTCGATCGGATAGGACGCCTTGGGCTGTGTTCGGATTAGTTCGGATTCAGCCCGATTGGAATATTGGTTTCAAAATCAGATTAGTTCGGATTCAGCCGGATAGGTATCCTTGATCTGAGTTCGGATTAGTTCGGATTCAATTGGAAAGGAATCCTTGTTTCGATCTCGGCTTAGATCAGATTCAGACGGATTTAAATCTTGGTTTCAACCTCAGATTCTGTCGGATAGGAATCAGTAGTTCAATCTCGGATTAGATTGGAATTTCAGGTACAGATTTCAGAATAAAATTGATTCAGACGGATAGATATTATTTCTATCCGAAACTCTCGCCAGGGAAATTATCATTCGACGAGGAGTGGATACTAGGCAAAGGCCTAAGAGTCTCCGGTTGAGCTGACTGTGTCCTCGAATCGTCCTCTGTTGGTGAGAAAGTATGAAGCGATGGATCGAAATTCTCTATTTCGAGCATTTCATCGTGCAATCCTTCAAATGTCTCATCCTGCGAGGAAAATTGCCGTTAAGCATGACGCAATGATGCCGAATTCGAAGATTCGTCGATCATCTTATCAGAATGATTATCATTCTCTTCATTTTTTCTCAGACGACGGCGGTTCTCATCACTTGCTAAATGGTTTGTTAAAAGTGAGGAATCTCCGTTTGAGCTCAGAAGGGAACAACTGAAGCTTCTTTCATTCTCGTATACTAATAAAGCCTCCACGGCGCGCTTTACTTTCGCTATGTCGCGACGTTTTAGATTCTTTCGAGACAAATGGATGAAATCTTTGGACATGGTACAGTTACGAGGTTATGCTGTTCTGTGGCGAAAAAAACAAAAGATTTTTCATTCGCGAGGCTGCTCTCTCATTCGTATTTCTTGGTCGATTTTCCTGACTACCCGATTGTACTTTTTTTTACCGACGATTGTTATTTGTTTTTAAAGTGTTTTTAAAAGTCAAAAAGTAAGCTATTTCTATAGTCAATTTGTAGTGTGAAAATAGTGCGTTGAGTTATTTTTAATTGTCTTGATTATTACAGAATTATAAATAAAATTATTCCTGATCAATTTCGGTGTTGAATTTATATTAGGTATTCTTTTAACAATTTGGTGGACGATTGGCCGCGTTAATTCTTAAATAATCAATAAATAAAAAAGTTTGATGATTCGTTAATAACTTCGAGTTGCAAATAATATCCATATGGTATATTTCGAAATATTCTAAATTTTCTGTATTGGTCGACTTCAACAATTTCTTGATACTGATATTTGAATAAGCGTTGCTAGTTAATGAAAGCGTCATATTTTAATCAACATTAAATAATAACATTTTTTAAAATGAATTCTGTGATGGTAATATTTCAATAAATGGCATGCCATACATTCATTAAATTTTTAAAACTCCCTTTATTTGTTATTTCGAACTAAAATAAACTTAAACCAAACCTAAAATTGGAATCTCACTTTAATTTTCACCATAAAAAATAAACGGTAGCGAAATATACTGTCTAGAGCTGTTCAATTATTCACTTTTGTCACTTTTATTTATGATACCCATGAAATAATCACGAGACTTGATAATACACGGAGAGGAGTTAACCGTGACCATTACTGCCAAGTCCGCTGCCGTCGCGCAGAACTTGCGAGTGGGAGGGAGGCAGAAACTGTTGCTGTGCTCGCATAAACCATTGCGTGCGCATCTCAACCATTCCAGCGTGTGACCGTAATACGCAGTGCCATAATTAAGGGCTCTTAACTGAGATGTCTCTGACAGGTATCTAAATGTCTTAAAAATATCAATAACAGCAAGATAATAATAAAAAAGAGGGGGCAAGATGGTTTTTGCAACTTGTGTTCTGCTCCAAATGTAGTTATTTGCGAGTTGAGACTTGAAGAGTTTTGAAGTTAGGTTCTTACGTTATTTTATCAATACTGATGGTTGAAAGACGCAGTAAACTCTTTTCCAGCTTGCACTAGTCACAAAAGAGTGATCGGTCAGGTTTCGAATCCCTTTTCCAACTCACCCTTAAAAAAACACCTGCTAGCGAATGATTACAGAAGAGTGATAGGTTACATCTCGAAAGACAAATATAGGTTAGGTACATACTATTTCGTAAATTTTAACATTAAAAAATAATAAAAAATTTGGAAAAGCCTTCTTGCCCCTTCTTTTTTATTATTATATTGCTGATATTAGTATTTTTTAGCAATTTAAATACCTTAAAGAGCCATTTTCAGCAGAAACCGAAAAAGTAAACAAGCATGATATGCGCCTGTCAATAGTGATCCCACAGAAGTAAAAGACTTCTTCTGGAACACTGTAAGTGACACAATAAATATTTGCGATCGTGATGAAAGAATAATTCTGCTAAGAGATATGAATGGATGGGTAGAAATCCAAAATCAGGATACAGAAAAAGTATTAGGTAATTTTGGAGATCCAAGAACTAACTATAACGGAGATAAATTAGTTTGCGTATGCTTAAAAAGGGGTCTGTTCATTACAAATACTTGATTTAGGCGTAAAATTATCCACATGTACACTTGGTCCAAAGAAAATAGCCACAGTATAATTGACTTTGTTATTGCGGATGAAAGACTAAGAGAGCTGGTGAAAGATACAAGGCTCATGAGGGGTTCTGAATTCAATACTTATCATTACCTTCTGATCTCCAAAGTAACTTAGTTCGGGGGTGGAGAATAAAGAGAACCAAGAAAACAAAACAAATGCAAATAAAAATTGAGAACCTACAGAAATCGGATGTGCGATTAGATTTCCAAAATAATATAATCGAAGGCATAGATAGGGCCACCTTATAAAAACAAAGGTATAGAGGGCGCCTGGACTAAGTTATGGGATATCATTGTTAGATCTGCGATTGAAGTGTGTGGTATCGCGGTTGTAGGAAGAATGTCTGGTGAAGCGTGATGGAATGATGAAATTGAGGCTGCCCAAAAAGCAAGGAGAGAAGCGTACAGAAGAACTTTGAACATCGCAGATCTTAGCAATGAGGAAAGAAATAGACGTGTAAATGGTTACAGACACATAAACAGAATACTCAAACGATTAATCAAGGAACGTAAAGATTAAATTAGAGCAGGAGAAGAGAAGAAAATACAAAATAACTTTGAAGGAAACAAGAAACTGGTTTATACAAAAATGAAGGGAAAAAAGTACAGAATTTGTCAACATGAGAAATAGTAATGGGGAAATGCTATATGATACAGGCGGAATACTAGAGGCCTTCAGAGGATATTCATTGAAAAAACTAGTTGGTTGGGACAAACTAACAAAGTAGTAGGCCCAACTATTTTAGTTTGTAATATATGCCGCTGCTATTGAAGTGGTTGAGGCTACTACTTTTATTCGCGAAATTGGTAGTAGTTGTCCTACTTTATTTGTTCTCGCTACAACTCTCGATGGTAGGTACTACTTTCAGGTAGATGTGTTTACTACTTTAAATAGGAAGCGTTACTCCTTCAATTAGTGAGTTTCATTATTAAACTAGTTATTTTACAAATAAATTAGTTGATCTTACTACTTAAAGTAGTAATCCTTACTATTATATAAGCTTATACAATATTACTATTCAATCTTATATTTTCTTACTATACATATAATTATATTCATCCCACTGGAAAGCTGAATTGTCACGGTAATGTATTTATACAAATAAGGGTACCTTTTCACGGAGGCCTGTTTTGAAGTATTCGTTTAATTTATTTGACACATCGAGTTCGAATCTAGGTTATCAATCAAATTTGCCATAATCCAACAAAGTAACTAGAAATAAATCCTATGAAAAATATTCATACCACGATTATTTCAGAACAGGCCTCCGTGAAAAGGCGCTCAAGGCGTAGGCCGTAGAGGAACCCCTAAAGATCTATACGATGCTCTTCAATATTTTCCACGTGTTTACTCTTTATGCGTAAAGGCTTAGATTAAAATGGCGATCATCGAAAACATGACGCGATATTTCGATGCGAATGTTTGCAGCACTGCTCAGATTTCATAACCTTCATAAGAGGACTATTGGCGACTTGTTGCCGTACAAAATTGGTTAGTTACTGCTACAATCGAAAAGTTGTTGTAGCTTATACCAACTCTACTAATAAGGAGCTTCTTGTCGCAACTAACCATTTTTTTCAGTATTTTAGGGGACAATTCGGAGATGAAGCTATAGGACACCACAACTGCGATGTTAAACACGATGCGTTAGAAAACTCAATTGAAAAAGTCTATGTCACTGAGGTTGAGGATATAATTAAGAACTTAAAAAACGGTAGGGCTGCCAGATTAGGCTGTATTAACGCTGAAATGCTTAAACATGGTGGCGAGTACATACCACATAGATTTTGCGAATTGATAAATTTATGTTTTGAAATGAGAGACGTCCCAGACGATTGGAAAAAGCTATTACCATACCAATATACAAAAGAAAGGGAGATAAAAGCGACTGAAATAATTACAGAGGGATTAGCTTATGAAGTACCGTTAGTAAAATATACTCAAAAATACTTATTCGTAGGGCAATGAAAATAATAGAAACAAAAATTTGGGAAGTCCAAAGTGGGCTTATGCCAGGAAGGTTATGTACGGATCAAATATTTAGCTTGAGGCAAATTACAGAAAAAAGTTTGAGAGTAGGAAAAAAGTTTTATGTGCATTTGTTCACCTAGAAAAAGCTTTTGACAAGGTAGATAGAAGTAAACTTTGGGAAGTTCTGACAGAGAATGGATTCAATGGAGGGTTTCTACAATCTACAAAAACAATATATACGGGCGAGTGTAAGGGTGAATGGGAATGTGAGTAACTGTTTCGATGTTATTCAAGGAGTTAGACAAGGATGCGTTATGTCGTCATGGTTATTTATATTATTTATGGACACGTATTTAAGAATGGCTCTTTTCGACGAAGAGAGTGTGGATCTGGAAACAGTAAGGGTACGTGGGTTAGCGTTCGCAGATGATAAGGTTGTTATGGCAGAGTCAATCGAAGACTTACAAAGAATGCTGCATAAACTGAATGCAAGCATGAAGAGCATGGGCCTCGAAATTAACGCAAATAAAACAAAAACTATGGTGTTCGAAGGAAAGAGTGAGAAAACACTATGCAATATTGTATTAAATGATGGGAAAATTGAACAAGTTGAGAAGTTCGCATATCTTGGTAGCTTATTTATTAGGGACGGGAAGATCGATGAGGAGTTAGATAAACGCATAGACGAAGGTAAGAAGGTTATTGGTAGAGAAGGGCCTCTTATCAGAAGTAAACATATATCAAATAAAGTTAAAATGACAATACATAACTCTATATTTGTACCGACTGTACTATACGGTAGCGAGGCATGGATATGTCAAGAAAAAGATAAGAGTAAAGTTAATGCAATTGACATGAGATTCTTCCGCATGATACGCAGGGAAACCCTGATGGAAAAAGTGTGTAACCCAATAATTCTCAAAGAATGTGGTGCAGAAGAGATGTTAGTAGACACATGGGAAAGAAATCGGTTAAGATGGTTGGGGCCAAAAAAGTCATTATTTCCCCACTGTGCGACGATCAGCTGATATCGTATGACTTCAGCTCAGTCCATTCCTATTGCGGCAGTAACCCAGAAGATTCAGGAATTGGGCAGTAACTGTTACTGTGATAAACGCAAAAGTCACTGCAGAATATTTTACATTGGCGCGCAGTGACTGTTACGGTGCCGCAGTAATATACCGTCGCTGCCCAGCCACAAGATGATTTTTGTGCAGAGCTCTTGCAATCGGCGCGGCAATGGTTATGGTAAAAACTAGAGATGGGATGAGAAGTAGGAATCCTACTGCTTACTGCCCTCCGGCCTCCTAAAAACTCCGGCTTTGGCCAGTATTTCTCCTGCCCGCCGAAGTGGCAGTAGCGCAGTGCTCTGACTTACCGGATGTCTCCTTCAAACTCCGGCAACACTCCGGCAGGGCTTTCAACAGCTTCCTCCGGTCATAACACTGGAAACACATGCGCCCTCAAGGTTTCAAGCCTTCTAATTTTCTCTACCTAAGATGTATCTGTAATATACCTGTATATACAGGGTATCCCCCGAGAACTGTAGTTAATTTTGTAAGGGGGTTGTGCACAAAAAAAGAAGAAAAAAGAGTCTCCAAATTTTTTTTGGTCCGATGCTTATTCTGGGCACAACAGAGGGTACAAGTTGCATGTACTTGCGAGAATGTGTGGCGCGCGCACGCCGTCTCAACCAAACAGTTCCCTCACCGAAGTGCTGGACGAATCTATGTCTATCACACCGTCCGATAGTGCTCGAATTTGATCAAATTGAAAACTCGTTTTGCATAACTTGTTTTGTAATTTTGTTAATATGAGATTGTTGTAACAAATAAAAAATTAAAAATATGTTAATATGTTAAGGCGTGTTTTTTTTTCTTTCAAGTGCAAAAATTTTACGTACAGGTAATTACAATTATTTCAATTAAATACTAAAGTGCATACAATTTATTAATAAATATAAGTACGTAAATATTTATGTAATAAAATGGTATAATGAACCATTTAAAATTTGGTAAATGAAAATGGGGAAATTTTGATTTAAAAAAAAAATTGAACGCATGTCCCAGGGTTTCATCGAAACGTGCCCAACTTTCTAGAGATTGAAACGGCGTGTCTACGAAGTGAAACCATACTAATAACTTTTATTTTCAATCGACCATCACCCTCCCTGAAGCGCCCCAAATATGACCCAAAAATAGAAAACTACATTTTTACGTATTATTGGTCCTTTTTAGCAATTTCCGTCGTCTTTTTCATACAAATAATTATTAATGGACAAGTTGAATATTTACTAAGACTTTTTAAACAATTTTCAATAATAAACAAATGTAAATTATTTAAACAATTATTTATTTCAAAAAATGTAAAAAAATCGTATTTTTTGATTGAAAAGCAATATTTTGTCATTTTTTAAAATAGTACATTGGTCTCAAAACGTTATGTAATTATTTAAACGACTATTTACTTTTTATTTTCCAAATTTTTAAAAATTGAGCCATTGATGTCCATTTTTTCACATTGGTATCCTATGCTACTTTTGGTTGAATAATTACATAATTGTGATATATTTTTTCTAATGTTTACCAAATTTCTATTTGTTTGAACAATTTTTGTGCTCAAGCAATTATTTTTCGATAACTAAAAAATGAAATAATATAGAACACATAAATTAATAAAAACAAATTATATTTACTTGAATAATTTAAAAGTGTTAAATTTATTCTTTCTATGCACTGTACAGTCAGAAAAATAATTGTATTTGTTCTATTTTGTTTTATTTTTTTAGATATAAAAAAACTCCTAGAGAAAATAAATTAAGTTTAAACAGACATCAATTTATAAAACATTAAAAGAAATGTATCAATATCATGTAATTATGCAACAAAACGTAGCATAGGATACTAATTTAAGAAGAAAATGTATATCTTTAGCTGAATTCTTAGAACTTTTGAAAATAGACGATAAATAATTATTTAAATGATTAAATAATGTTTTTTCATCAATTTACTACTGCAAATAATGACAAAGAATAATATTTAAATCAGAAAATACGATTATTTTTATGTTTTTTGGGAATAAATAATTTATCAAATAAGTAAGATTGGTCTAAACAATTAAAAATTATTTAAAAAGTCTTGGGAAATATTCAAATTGCCCATCAGTAATTATTTGTATAAAAAAGATGACGGAAATTGCGAAAAGGTAACAATTATACGTGAAAACGTAGTTTTCTGATTTTTCGCTTATATTTGGGGAGCTGCAAGGAGGGCGAGGGTACGTTGGAAATAAAAGTTACTAGTATGGTTTTATTTCGAAGTTACTCCTCTTCAATCCCTAAAAAATTTCGTACGTTTGGATGAAAACCTGGAACAAGAGTTCAGTTTTTCAAAAATTCCAAGTTTCCCCATGTTCATTAAATGGGATTCTGAAATACCCGATGTCACGTCTTAATATTCGAATTTCGAAACAAAAATTACGGATTTTCTTTCTCCGATAATGGATCTTGTTACTTTATGATTTGTTCTATGGAACGGTTTTGGGGGGTATTTGTGGGTATTTGTGGGGGGAACACATGGTCGAAAATATTATTGGCTACGGCACTGGGTGAAAATTCTTTTTAGTGACTGTTTTCAGGTTGTTTATCTATTAATTAGATTTATGAATTTTCTGAACTATAAATTTTCTATATCGACATTTGAAAATAACTAATTTTACTTCGTAATAAAATGTACTTCCTAATATTGCTAAGCATTACTGATAGAAAAGAATGTTGAAATTGTTAAATTTTCAAAGAGATAAGAAAAATTAAATTATGGAAAATAACTTATTCTGAAGAATCGGAAAAAATTTTAAGTTTCTTGATAATTTTGAAAGACTTTGAGATTCAATTTCTTACAAGATTTTTGGGAAAATTTCAGCGTGCAAAATCTAAAACTTTTCACGCTACGCTTTTAATTATTCTACTTGAAAAATTTGTGCATTGTGAATAGAAGTGTTTAATTTCCATAAATAAAAATTAAATAAAAGAATAAATGAATGCATTAAAAGGACCTTCAAAAAATGTTGTGTCTTCTCACATTAAAAAGTGCTCAATCTAAAAGAAATTTTTAATCGTTACTTTTTAGTACTTCAGGCTTGAAGTATGATTAAAATAATACATTGGAAAACATTTACGAATGCCATAGTTCATTCTTCAATAGAAACGAATTAAAAATTATGGCGTGATTGTATTATTTGTGTCCAGAAATCTTTCTAATGTTGAGTGTGTGAAAGTTTAAAACTGAACTCTTTGCAGTTTAGCGGCATTCAATTAGAAGTTATTTATTTGATTGAAGAGCGTTAAAACCTTTCATTTAATCGGTGTCATTATTGAGCAATTGAATACAAAATTCCGAAATTTTAAACCTATTTAACCTTCAATTTAAACAGTTAAAAATAAAAAAGAGTTCCATTTGCAAGGAACGAAAATATTTTTTGTGAGGAGGAAATAAACATAGCTATCCAAAGAATAATTCCTAGGGGAAATCCGGGCGACGTGAATACTTTAAGCTTTTCTTGATTATTGTCGTTTACTTATAACTGGGGAAATTGAAACAAATGCTTATAATCCGTCTTCATTTAATTAACTTACATAATGCAATAACAGTTGTCCTTAATATTAATGAAACTTTAGATATAAGACCAGTTTTCAACAATGGAATGAATATCCACTTGCCCAGCAGCCCGGGATAAGTGGATTCGGTACTAGGACAAAGCGAACAACAACATTATTTGCTATGGAACTAAACATTAAAAATAAAATAACCCTCGAAAATTAAAGGAACATATTCAAAAAACATTGTTTTGCTACAATGCTAATTATTATAGTTATTACAAACAAAGAAATTGAACTTAAAAACGAAATAAACATCGAAAATTAAAGGAACATTTAAAAAAAAAATTTTCTGCTACAATACTAATCATTGCAGTTACCACAAACAAAATCATCACCGTTTTCGAATGCTGAACACTCTTCATGACATTACTGAGTACAAATACGACATTGTAACCAGTTTACTCTTGGCTGATCATCTTCTTCTATATATCCACATTGCCCTTCAGGTACATTTTTGAAGTTATCCCAAATTACTAAAAAGCCAGAGTATCTAAACTCGTCGTCTACGGGTGGTTGAAAGCTACATAATCATGCATCAAATCCTACTCATAACAAAGAACATGTCACAAATAGTATTGTAGTTATAAACGAAACACTTACCTCTGTAAATTAATATTTTTGTCCCAAAAACACACTCTGTCCGCTCATTGGCGCCGCGAGACGCGAAATCTACCCGACGTGTTTGCGGCGCACGGACCGGAACAGGCGACCGTTGCTATGACAACGCGACTGCTGGCCAACGAAAAAATTGGGTAGTTCTAAGCAATATTCGCTTTGCCCGGGGTATCCACTTTACCCGGGTTTCCCCTATCTGGAAGTGCATAAAAACCCTTGTAAACAGTGGAAACATACAAACACATTTACAGCTTTCATTTAGTTGTGAACTGTTTTCATCTGATTTCACAATAAAATTATCCTTCATATTTATTGTGCCCGCAATTTCTCTCCACGTTATCTGTTCACTGTGAACATTATACAGATAATTTATTATTTGCGTATAGTAACAGGAGATGATACGAATTGGCGAATTTATGTATGTGTGTAGTTTAATTTTATCTGCAACAATTGAGCAAAAACATTTAATACGTATATTTTTTATATTATATTATATTAAAAATTTGTCATAAGGACAACCGCAGGATTTCGCCGGGATCGGGTGCTAATCTGAAAAATTGCACCCGCTTCCAGCGAATTCGCGTAAAATTTCAGCCACAACCACGTCTCACAACCGTCAGATAGGTGGTTACAGTCTGTAAAGGAATCAATACGACGATCCAGCAAAAGCCTTGTGCACCCTAAGAACACAGAGCGACCAAAGGACAACCGCCTTCTGCATTTTCCCGCAAGTGTTCTAGCATATTGTTGACACGCAGGGATGCTTTTCAGGCTATTAGCAAGTAAAAGCTTGGCACCTCCAAGAGCGCCGATGATAAGGAC